>NC_069502.1:924824692-925042192 GCF_027579735.1 Bombina bombina
CAGCCAAGTCTTAAAGGGACAGTCAAGCCAAAATTTCACATAAGTCATTCCTATAAACCTAATAACAATTATTATTCTGAACTATAGCCCAATTTAGTAACCTAAAGCGTTTCTTAGTATTAGCACTTACTTTTGTCTTGTCTGGTAGTTTAAAATGTCCACCTCCCCCCTCCCATATTTCGTCACAAGTATCTTCATGGTTGTGCAGCTCTAACAGCTCATTTTCGCCCATACACACTCCTGTGTTTTGTGCATGCACAGTGCGCTGATAACACTGTAGGGGGGGAGGTTTCAAAGAGGAACTCTAAATACGTTCTCATTTTCCTAGGCATGTCATTTTCCTCCCCCTACAGTGTTATCGGCACACTGCGCATGCGCAAAACACGGGAGTGTGTACAGGTGAAAATTAGCTGTTAGCGCTGCACAACCATGAAGATACCTGTGACGAAATATGGGAGGGGGCAGGCAGACATTTTAAACAGCCAGACGAGACAAAAGTAAGTACTAATACTTAGAAACGCTTTAGGTTACTAAATTGGGCTATAGTTCAAAATAATAATCGTTAGAAAGTTTATAGGAATGACTTATTTGACATTTTGGGTTGACTGTCCCTTTAATGCTTTTAAAATAAATAAACATGTGAATTGAAGGCCGGGATCAGATCATGGGGGACTGCCTAAGCTGCTAGGCACGTCCCCCTCCAACCCGATCCTTGCCTTCGTCAAAGGGGGAAGCTGCAGGACGCCTTATATGCTTGGACGTTCCATGCCATTCCTAACGGCGTCAAAGCTCAGTGCTGTTAGGACGGCATGGAACATCCTAACGGCGTGAAGGCGTTAATTAAAGGGACATTCCGTTCAAAATTTTAATTTATTTATTTCTAAAATATTTTACCAGGAAGGATACATTGAGATTTATCTCGTTTTCAAGTATGGCCTTGGTCCACAAAACATTCCATTGATACAATAGGGTACAATAAAATACAAAAACAATAATAATACATAATATATGCAAAAATTGAACATAGAACAGGTAGGAAATATATAATCAACCATGACAGGTGCATTCTGTTTTTAGATATGTAGAGAGGGATCTCTTAAAGGATATTAGGCTTGGGGAAGGTTTGAAAGTGTGCGGGAGGTCATTCCATAACTGTGGTGCTCATCTAAATGCACATAGATGAATTACATCTTTGAATAGAAACATATTTACAATATAAATGTATTAGCAAAAATACTTCTAATAAGAGTTCTCACTATTTCTCCTACATTGGTGTATCCGGTCCACGGCTTCATCCTTACTTGTGGGATATTCTCTTCCCCTACAGGAAGTGGCAAAGAGAGCACACAGCAGAGCTGTCTATATAGCTCCCCTCAGGCTCCGCCCCCCCAGTCATTCTCTTTGCCGCTCTGAACAAGTAGCATCTCCACGGGGGGTGGTAAAGAGTATGTGGTGTTAGTTGTAGTTTTTTATTTCTTCTATCAAGAGTTTGTTATTTTAAAATAGTGCCGGTTTGTACTATTTACTCTACAGCAGAAAGTGATGAAGATTTCTGTTGAGAGGAGTATGATTTTAGCACCAGTAACTAAAATCCTTTGCTGTTCCCACGCAGGACTGTTGAACCAGAGAACATCAGTTGGGGGGAACAGTTTGCAGGATTAACTGCTTCAGGTATGATCAGTCATTTTTCTAACAAGACCATGTAATGCTAGAAGACTGTCAGAAATTCCCTCTGGGGATTGGTAAGCCATTTTTTTCTAATAGACTCTGTATAAAATGATGGCTTATATTTAGGGCTCTATGCTGGTTGACACTATTGTGGGCTTTAAAATCGATTGCTTTTTAGCATGTTTTTCACTATAAATAAGGTGTTTTTTCAGACTTTAAAACACTTTTGGGGTTTAATTTCAGCCTGGCACTTATTTGGACACCTAAATCTAGTCAGAAAGGCCCCTCCACTCTAGAATGAAGAGGGAGGAGGCCTAATTTTTAGGCCTAAATTGTGCAGTTGTTTTTGCCTAGGCAATCCATGCAGCTTCATGTGGGGAGTCAAGAGGCATCATAAAAGACTCCAGGGAGGCTTATTCCTGCTAAAATAATCCCTAATGAAGGTAAAGGCTACAGTGAGAAGCTGTGGCTAGTACTGTAGTGTGTTAACTGATTAATAACTGTTATTAGCTCCGGTTTGGGCAATTGCAAGGCTGGAACAAGGGTAAACAGGCCAAAAAACCTGCTGCTGCTACCAAGACAGCATGAAGGGGTAGACCCTGATCCGGGACCGGATCTAGTAGGGGGCAGATTTTCTCTCTTTGCTCAGGCCTGGGCAAGAGATGTTCCGGACCCCTGGGCACTAGAAATTGTCTCTCAGGGGTATCTTCTAGAATTCAAGGACCTTCCTCCAAGGGGAAGGTTCCACTTGTCTCGCTTATCTTTAAACCAGATAGAGAGACAGGCATTCTTACATTGCGTAGAGTACCTTTTAAAAATGGGAGTGATAAACCCAGTTCCAACAGCAGAACAAGGACTGGGATTTTACTCAAACCTGTTTGTAGTTCCCAAAAAGGAAGGAACTTTCAGGCCAATTCTGGATTTAAAGATCCTAGACCAATTACTCAGAGTTCCATCATTCCAAATGGAAACCATTCGGATTACCAGTTCGTGGCTCTTCCCTTCGGATTGGCCACTGCTCCGAGAATTTTCACAAAGGTGCTAGGGTCCCTTCTAGCGGTGCTAAGGCCAAGGGGCATTGCAGTAGCACCTTAACTAGACGACATTTAATACAGGCGTCATCTTTTCACAAAGCAAGGGCTCATACGGACATTGTTCTAGCCTTTCTAAGGTCTCACGGGTGGAAGGTGAACATAGAAAAAAGTTCTCTGTCCCCGTTCACAAGGGTTCCCTTCCTGGGAACAATAATAGACTCGGTAGAAATGAAAATCTTTCTGACAGAGGTCAGGAAACTAAAACTTTTGAACACTTGTCGAGTTCTTCAATCCATTCCTCAACCCTCCATAGCTCAGTGCATGGAGGTAACAGGACTAATAGTTGCGGCAATGGACGTGGTTCCTTTTGCTCGAATTCATTTAAGACCATTGCAACTGTGCATGCTCAAACAATGAAATGGGGATTATGCAGATTTTTCTCCCCAGATTCAGATGGACCAGCAAACCAGAGACTCACTCCTCTGGTGGTTGTCTCAGGATCACCTGTCTCAGGGAATGAGTTTCCGAAGACCGGAGTGGATCATTGTCACGACCGACGCCAGCCTCTTAGGCTGGGGCGCGGTCTGGAAGTCCCTGAAGGTTCAGGGTCTATGGTCTCGGGAAGAATTTCTTCTCCCGATAAACATTTTGGAATTGAGAGCGATATTCAATGCGCTCCAGGCATGGCCTCAACTAGCGGAGGCCAAATTCATCAGTTTTCAGTCGGACAACTTGACGACTGTTGCGTACATCAATCATCAGGGGGGAACAAAGAGTTCCCTGGCAATGAGGGAGGTATCCAAGATCATCAAATGGGCAGAGGATCACTCCTGCCATCTATCAGCAATTCACATCCCAGGAGTGGACAACTGGGAAGCGGATTATCTGAGTCTTCAGACTTTCCATCCGGGGGAGTGGGAACTCCACCCAGAGGTTTTTTGCTCAGCTGAGGCATTACAGATCTGGATCTGATGGCGTCACGTCAGAACTTCAAAGTTACACGTTACAGGTCCAGGTCCAGGGATCCCAAGGCGACATTGGTAGATACCTTAGTAGCGCCTTGGTCGTTCAATCTAGCTTATGTCTTTCCACCGTTTCCCCTTCTTCAACCGGCTAGTAGCCAGTATCAAGCAGGAGAAGGCTTCAGTAATTCTAATAGCTCCTGCGTGACCACGCAGGACTTGGTATGCAGACCTGGTGAATATGTCATCGGTTCCACCATGGAAGCTGCCTTTGAGGCAGGACCTTCTAATTCAAGGTCGATTCGAACATCCAAACCTAGTTTCTCTGCAACTGACTGCTTGGAGATTGAACGCTTGATTCTAGCTAAACGTGGGGTTTCGGAATCAGTTATAGATACTCTGATCCAGGCTAGAAAGCCTGTCACCAGGAAAATTTACCATAAGATATGGCGGAAATATCTTGCTGGTGCGAATCCAAGGGTTACTCATGGAGTAAGATTAGGATTCCAAGGATACTATCTTTTCTCCAAGAAGGATTGGAGAAAGGTCTGTCAGCTAGTTCTTTTAAGGGACAGATATCTGCTCTGTCTGTTTGGTTACACAAGCGTCTGGCAGCCATGCCAGATATTCAGGGTTTGTACAGGCTTTAGTCAGAATCAAGCCTGTCTACAGATCTGTGGCTCCTCCATGGAGTCTAAATTTAGTTCTTTCAGTTCTTCAAGGGGTTCCGTTTGAACCTCTACATTTCATAGATATTAAAGGGATACTAACCCCTCATTTTTTCTTTCATGATTCAGATAGAGAATGCAATTTTAAACAACTTTCTAATTTACTGCTATTATCAATGTTTCTTTGTTCTCATGTTATCTTGATTTGAAAAAGCAGTAATAAAAGGTTAGGAGCCGGCCCATTTTTTAGTTCAGCACCTTGGTAGAGCTGCTGATTGGTTTGCTACATTTAGCCACAAATCAGCAAGTTCTACCCATATGCTGAACAAAAAATGGTCTGGCTCTAAAGCTTACAGTACTGCTTTTTCAAATCAAGATAGCATGAGAACAAAGAAAAATTGATAATAGGAGTAAATTAGAAAGGTGCTTAAAATCTCATGCTCTATCTGAATCATGAAATAAAAAAATTGGGTTTAGTATCCCTTTAAGTTACTATCTTGGAAAGTTTTGTTTTTTTGTAGCTATTTCTTCTGCTAGAAGAGTTTCTGAATTGTCTGCTTTGCAGTGTAATTCACCCTATCTGGTGTTTCATACAGATAAGGTCGTTTTACGTACCAAACCTGGTTTTCTTCCAAAAGTGGTTTCCAATAAGAATATCAACCAGGAAATAGTTGTTCCTTCTCTGTGTCCTAATCCAGTTTCTAACAAGGAACGTCTGTTACACCATCTTGATGGGGTTCGTGCTTTAAAGTTTTATCTAAAAGCAACTAAAGGCTTCAGACAAACATCGTCCTTGTTTGTCGTCTATTCTGGCAAGAGGAGAAGTCAAAAGGCGACTGCGACCTCTCTGTCTTTCTAGCTGAAAAGCATCATCCGGTTGGCTTATGAGACTGCTGGAAGGCAGCCTCCTGAACGAATTACAGCTCACTCTACTAGAGCTGTGGCTTCCACATGGGCTTCCAAGAATGAGGCTTCTGTTGAACAGATTTGTAAGGCAGCGACTTGGTCTTCACTGCATGCGTTTGCCAAATTTTACAAATTCATTACTTTTGCTTCTTCGGAGGCTATTTTTGGGAGAAAGGTTTTGCAAGCAGTGGTGCCTTCCGTTTAGGTTACCTGACTTGTTCCCTCCCTTCATCCGTGTCCTAAAGCTTTGGTATTGGTTCCCACAAGTAAGGATGAAGCCGTGGACCGGATACACCAATGTAGGAGAAAACAAAATTTATGTTTACTTGATAAATTTCTTTCTTCTACGGTATATCCGGTCCACGGCCCGCCCTGGCATTTTGGTCAGGTTTAAATTTATTTTTTGTAAACTACAGTCACCACTGCACCTTATGGTTCTCCTTTTTCTCCTAACCGTCTCCTAACCGTCGGTCGAATTACTGCTGTGTGCTCTCTTTGCCACTTCCTGTAGGGGAAGAGAATATTCCACAAGTAAGGATGAAGCCGTGGACCGGATACACCGTAGGAGAAAGAAATTTATCAGGTAAACATAAATTCTGTTTTTAGTGTTAACATTTTTCTCTGCACGTGCATGTGAAGCATAGCTAGATATTCTCTGTGCACCAGCATTTTAAATACTGCAGCTGCTCAGAGAGCCAGTGGGACTTCTATCATGTCAGCAATTAACAAATTAAGTCATTAACAGATGGTAAAAGCACCTAAGGCTCTCTGAGCAAGTGCTGTGTTTAAGATGCTGGTGCACGGTGCATACTTAAATATAATTCTGAAACAGCTACAGCTTTTATTAAAAGCTTTTTTTGCTAATAAATCTATATTACAAAAATGTTTTTATTCAAATCTGAAATGCATCCTTGGGGATTCCAATTTTGACTGGAATGTCCCTTTAAATAAATAATATATAAAGTATAAAAAAAAAAATACTTTGGAGGACATAGAAGTTATAAGGCTCTGACTGAGCCATAGAACAACACTCATTATTTGCACCCCCACTAAATGCCTCTGCCCTGGTCATAAACCTAGTCACATTAAAGTGTATCTATCAAATGACCACTTCAGAGCTGCCAATTACTTGGTCATTTTGTCATCCTCTGTAGTACAAGAAGTATTTTTTTGTTAACTTCAAACCTATTGGACAGATAAGTGATTTTTTGATTATGCATGTCAATGTAATGATTCACCTTCCATTTAACTATACCCTTTTACCATAATAATGTCCCTTTTACCTTTAAAAAAAGAATTCATTTGCAATCATTTTACCATTGGTTCACCCAAGCACATTTGTCAGACACATAAAATAGTATTTAGATGCAAATTTGTACCTCATTTAATACGGAAGCTTATCCCTTTCTGCTCAGTATAATTGGTACTTAACGTTTCTGCTAAGACACAAAAGAAATTGTTGATACTTTTAATCAGCTAAAGAAAAGTCAAATAAATCAATAGAGAATAGAGCTTCTGATTCCTCTTTATTTAGGAGGGAAAAACCTCTCAGTCATTTGTAACACAGGTAACTGCAACTGTAAGTCGCTTGATATAAATTCCCATGTGTTGTCCGGAATCTGGCTTTTGTCATCCTACTGTGAATATAAGATTAAAGGGACATTCCAGACAAAATTCACATCAGTTCCTGTTAATTTAGAACAGAAATACTTTTGCTTAACATGATCAAGCATTTTATGTTTCTTACTTTAATATATTTCTTTAAATACATTTGCTGTGATTCGATAATAAGGGTGGAATGTTACATGTGTCTCTTTAAAAGAATTTGAATGTCAGATATGCAGCCCTTTTTGGATACAAATAAACAGCAATTAAAGGGACAGTAAACACCAAGAATGGTATTGTTTAAAAAGATAATTAATCCCTTTATTTACCATTCCCCGGTTTTGCATAACCAACACTGTTGTGTTAATATACTTTTTACATCTGTGCTTACCTTGTATCTAAGCCTCTGCAGAATGCAGTTCTTTTGACATATTTGCGTTTTAGCCAATCAGTGCTGTCTCATAAATAACTCCACAGGGTGAGCACAATGTTATCTATATGGCACACATGAACTATCGCCCTCTAGCTATAAAAAAACTGCCAAATGCATTTAGATAAGAGGTGGCCTTCAAGGGCTTAGAAATTAGCATATGAGGATATCTAGGTTTAGCTTTCAACAAATAATACCAAGAATACAATGCAAATTTGATGATAAAAGTAAATTGAAAAGTTTTTAAATTAATGAGACCTACCATGGCGTAACCTAAGTTTCTCTCCTATGAGTCCATTTAGGGTCCTAGTTATAAATGACCAACTAGAGTAACAGTCTTACAGTGTTTAATGTTTCATATAATTTTTTAATATAATTTGCAGACAATTATATTTAATTCAACAGCAAATGCTTATATTACCCCTTTAAAGGGGCAAAAACAGAATGCACCCACCACCCTGGTTAATGAAAACATACCATTGAGCAAAAAGGTGACATGAAACCCAAAATATTTCTTTCATGATTGTGATAGAACATACATTTTATACAACTTTCTACTTTACTTATTAACAAATGTGTTTCATTCTCTTGCTTTCCTTTGAAAGAGTAACAGTGCATAAATACATCATGTGAACCAATGACAAGAAGCATAGAAGTGCAGCCACCAATTTGCAGTTAGTTTCAAGTTGTGTAGCGCTGTAGCGCTGCTCATGAGCCTAAGGGATTGATTTCTCACAAGAGAACCTGCACGCCGTATTTAACAAGCATCGGTCATCAGACCGCTACTTCCCTACCCTTTCGCCACTTCTTAGGTGGAGAATTTCAATCTCACCGGGGAGATTGACAGCTCCTGCCTGCGCTTGATTGGCTGTGCGCAGGTAGGGGGCGAGATTGCACGCGAGCGCAAAATAGCGCTCATGTGCATAGCTGAATTCCGCCAGGGGAATTCAGCCTGCCACAGCTGTCCCACATGTTGGGTTTCATGTCCCTTTAAAAAAAAAATTTTTTAATATATGTCATATCCACAATCCACTGCATTGCAAAAGATCCACATAAAAATTGGCAATTTATAATCATGTAGCAAACTTTGTATTGTTTTACTACGTAAGAACAATCCAGGGGTATGATGACAAACAAAACAAAAAAAAACGTTGACCATGTTAGGGACGTACTGTATAAAAATGAATTTCTGTGCGGAACAAACAATCACTGTGTAGCATGTTGCAGCGTAAGAGTCCTGAATCTTACTAAATATATGATAGCCACTTTTGGGAGAGTTGGAAAAAAAAACTAAATTTGTTAAGGTCAATTACATGTAAAGCAGACAAAAGAAAGAGTGTACATTGTGCTTTTTAAAATTAGTATTTCACTTTTAAAATGATTTCATTTTAATTTAATATGCCTTTAAGGGGAGATATATGATCACCCCTTTAAAGGGACATGAAATCCAAAATTTCTCTTTAGAGTACATCATTTTAAACAATTTTCCAATTTATCTTTATTATTTAATTTGCTTCTTTCTCTTAGTATCCTTTGTTGAAAAGCATACCTAGGTAAACTCAGGTGAAGCAATTCACTACTGGGAACTAGTTGCTGATTGGTGACTGCACATATATATATATATATATATATATATATATATATATATATATATATATATATATATGTTCACTGGCTCACCTGATGTGTTCAGCTAGCTCTCAGTAGTGCTTGTCTGCCCCTTCAACAAAGGATAAAGAGAGAATGAAACAAATGCGATAATAGAAGTAAATAGGAAAATTGATTCAAATTGTATGCTCTATCTGAATCCTGTAAGAAAAATGTGGCTTTTCCTGCCCCTTTAACACATAAAAACATTTTGATGTAGAGAAAATAATAAGACACACACATCCAAAGTTTTTTTTTTTGTTTTTTTTTCCCTTTTTTTATGTGTGAAGAAAACAGTTTTCCCACAGAGGCATCTAATATGATCACAATGAATACTTAGTAGAGAATTAGACTTCAATATATGATGATATGAAATATTCATAAACATAAAAAGCATGAGTTATAGAGAACCCCCTACATGCAACAATGAAGCGAAGCCTTGTAATGAATAACTTAGTAGCTATGGGGAAGCATTTGAAAGGATTGCTTGTTTAAAAAGTAAAATGTTGCACAAACTAGGCTGTGAAGGTATTGCTGTGTTTAATGTGTTTTAGGTCATCGGAGTAGCGGCTGGATACTGCTTTCAGGACATCAAAGTGTGCCGTGTTCTGCTTGAGTCCTTTGAACATAATTTAAAGAATATAGCAAAGATTCATTAATGTCGTCTACCTCATTATATACCTATCTTGTTAGAGTCCATTGACACCTACAGATAGGTCCTAAATTGCTGTCCATGCTGTCTTAAGACATATAATGATAGAGTGGAGTTTACTGAAGATTCTATGAAAAAGCTGCAATTTATTTTTCTACATATATATGCAGCTCTAAACAGAATGAGTATTGGTAATGATCCCCCCACACTCATCAAAAATAACAGCCAGGCATATGTACATACTACGTTTAGAGACTCAAACATAGAAACATGGATTGCATATATAGGAATAAAAGGAAATAAATATATATTTCTCTTGTTAAGTGTATCCAGTCCACGGATCATCCATTACTTGTGGGATATTCTCCTTCCCAACAGGAAGTTGCAAGAGGATCACCCACAGCAGAGCTGCTATATAGCTCCTCCCCTCACTGCCATACCCAGTCATTCTCTTGCAACTCTCAACAAAGATGGACGTAGTAAGAGGAGAGTGGTGTATTATAGTTATTTTTTTAACTTCAATCAAAAGTTTGTTATTTTTAAATGGTACCGGAGTGTACTGTTTCATCTCAGGCAGCATTAGAAGAAGAATCTGCCTGTGATTTCTATGATCTTAGCAGAAGTAACTAAGATCCACTGCCGTTCTCACATATTCTGAGCAGTGAGGTAACTTCAGAGGGGGAATGGCGTGCAGGTTTTCATATTTCTAGGGATGGAATTTGCTAGAAAAATGCTGCTGATACCGGATTAATGTAAGTTAAGCCTTAAATGCAGTGATAGCGACTGGTATCAGGCTTATTAACAGAGATACATACTCTTATAAAAGTGTAATATAAAACGTTTGCTGGCATGTTAATAGTTTTTATATATGTTTGGTGACAAAACTTATTGGGGCCTAGTTTTTTTCCACATGGCTGGCTTGATTTTTGCCTAGAAACAGTTTCCTTAGGCTTTCCACTGTTGTAATATGAGTGGGAGGGGCCTATTTTGCCGTTTTTTTGCACAGCAAAAATTACAGACACAGACATCCAGCTTCTTCCTGCATGATCCAGGAAATCTCTGGAGGGCTCAAAACAGTTTCCTGAGGCTTTCCACTGTTGTAATATGAGTGGGAGGGGCCTTTTTTAGTGCTTTTCTGTGCAGCTAAAAATACTGACAGAGACATTCAGCTTCCCTCTGCATGATACAGGACATCTCTAAAGGGCTCAAAAGGCTTCAAAGTCGTGTTTGAGGAGGGTAACAATCACAGTAGACTGTGGCAGTTGTTGTGACTGTGTTTAAAAAACGTTTTTGTCATTTATTATTCTGTTTTTGTTATTAAGGGGTTAATCATCCATTTGCAAGTGGGTGCAATGCTCTGCTGACTTGTTACATACACTGTAAAAATTTTGTTAGTGTAACTGCCTTTTTTCACTGTTATTTCAAATTTTGTCAAAATTTGTTTCTCTTAAAGGCACAGTAACGTTTTTTATATTGCTTGTTAACTTGCTTTAAAGTGTTTTCCAAGCTTGCTAGTCTCATTGCTAGTCTGTACAAACATGTCTGAAACAGAGGATACTTGTTCATTATGTTTAAAAGCCATGGTGGAGCCCCATAGGAGAATGTGTACTAAATGTATTGATTTCACCTTAAACAGTAAAGATCAGTCTTTATCTATAAAAGAATTGTCACCAGAGGGGTCTGTCGAAGGGGAAGTTATGCCGACTAACTCTCCCCACGTGTCGGACCCTTCGCCTCCCGCTCAAGGGACGCACGCTAATATGGCGCCAAGTACATCAGGGACGCCCATAGCGATTACTTTGCAGGACATGGCTGCAATCATGAATAATACCCTGTCAGAGGTATTATCCAGATTGCCTGAATTGAGAGGCAAGCGTGATAGCTTTGGGGTTAGACGAGATACAGAGCGCGTAGATGCTGTAAGAGCCATGTCTGATACTGCGTCACAATATGCAGAACCTGAGGACGGAGAGCTTCAGTCTGTGAGTGACGTCTCTGAATCGGGGATACCTGATTCAGAGATTTCTAATTTTAAATTTAAGCTTGAGAACCTCCGTGTATTGCTTGGGGAGGTATTAGCTGCTCTGAATGACTGTGACACAATTGCAGTGCCAGAGAAATTGTGTAGGCTGGATAAATACTATGCAGTGCCGGTGAGTACTGATGTTTTTCCAATACCTAAAAGGCTTACAGAAATTATTAGTAAGGAGTGGGATAGGCCCGGTGTGCCCTTTTCCCCACCTCCTATATTTAGAAAAATGTTTCCAATAGATGCCACTACACGGGACTTATGGCAGACTGTCCCTAAGGTGGAGGGAGCAGTTTCTACTTTAGCAAAGCGTACCACTATCCCGGTTGAGGACAGTTGTGCTTTTTCAGATACAATGGATAAAAAATTAGAGGGTTACCTTAAGAAAATGTTTATTCAACAAGGTTTTATTTTACAGCCCCTTGCATGCATTGCGCCTGTCACTGCTGCGGCGGCATTCTGGTTTGAGGCCCTGGAAGAGGCCATCCATACAGCTCCATTGACTGAAATTGTTGACAAGCTTAGAACTCTTAAGCTAGCTAACTCATTTGTTTCTGATGCCATTGTTCATTTGACTAAACTAACGGCTAAGAATTCCGGATTCGCCATCCAGGCGCGTAGGGCGCTATGGCTCAAATCCTGGTCAGCTGATGTGACTTCAAAGTCTAAATTATTCAACATTCCTTTCAAGGGGCAGACCTTATTCGGACCTGGTTTGAAAGAAATTATTGCTGACATTACTGGAGGTAAGGGTCATATCCTTCCTCAGGACAGGGAAATTTCAAGGCAGGTGCAGCATCAACTTCCTCTGCTTCAAAACAAGAGGGAACTTTTGCTCAATCCAAGCAGGCCTGGAAACCTAACCAGTCCTGGAACTAGGGCAAGCAGGCCAGAAAGCATGCTGCTGCCTCTAAGACAGCATGAAGGAGCGGCCCCCTATCCGACAACGGATCTAGTAGGGGGCAGACTCTCTCTCTTCGCCCAGGCGTGGGCAAGAGATGTTCAGGATCCCTGGGCATTGGAGATCATATCTCAGGGATATCTTCTGGACTTCAAAGCTTCTCCTCCACAAGGAAGATTTCACCTTTCAAGATTATCTGCAAGCCAGATAAAGAAAGAGGCATTCCTAAGCTGCGTACAAGATCTCCTTGTAATGGGAGTGATCCATCCAATTCCGCGGACGGAACAAGGACAGGGGTTTTATTCCAATCTGTTTGTGGTTCCCAAAAAAGAGTGAACCTTCAGACCAATTTTGGATTTAAAGATCCTAAACAAATTCCTCAGAGTTCCGTCATTCAAGATGGAAACTATTCGAACCATTTTACCCATGATCCAAGAGGGTCAGTACATGACCACAGTGGACTTAAAGGATGCCTACCTTCACATTCCGATTCACAAGAATCATCATCAGTTCCTGAGGTTTGCCTTTCTAGACAATTTGTACCAATTTGTAGCTCTTCTATTCGGGTTGGCTACAGCCCCAAGAATTTTTACAAAGGTTCTGGGCTCACTTCTGGCGGTCCTAAGACCGCGAGGCATAGCGGTGGCTCCTTACCTGGACGACATCCTGATACAGGCGTCAAGCTTTCAAATTGCCAAATCTCATACAGAGATAGTTCTGGCATTCCTGAGGTCGCATGGGTGGAAAGTGAACAAAGAAAAGAGTTCTCTATCTCCTCTCACAAGGGTTTCCTTCCTAGGGACTCTAATAGATTCTGTAGAAATGAAAATTTACCTGACGGAGTCCAGGTTATCAAAACTTCTAAATGCTTGCCGTGTTCTTCACTCCATTCCGCGCCCCACGGTGGCTCAGTGCATGGAAGTAATCGGCTTAATTGTAGCGGCGATGGACATAGTGCCATTCGCGCGCCTGCATCTCAGACCGCTGCAATTATGCATGCTCAGTCAGTGGAATGGGGATTACACAGATTTGTCCCCTCTACTAAATCTGGATCAGGAAACCAGAGATTCTCTTCTCTGGTGGTTATCTCGGGCCCATCTGTCCAAGGGTATGACCTTTCGCAGACCAGATTGGACAATTGTAACAACAGATGCCAGCCTTCTAGGTTGGGGTGCAGTCTGGAACTCCCTGAAGGCTCAGGGTTCATGGACTCAGGAGGAGAAACTCCTCCCAATAAATATTCTGGAGTTAAGAGCAATATTCAATGCTCTTCTGGCTTGGCCTCAGCTAGCAACACTGAGGTTCATCAGATTTCATGAAAAGGAGAAGTAACCAGCGCCCAGGACTGATATCTGCTCACTATAAAGAAGACCCCCTAATAGGTCTAAAAACGGAACAATGGATCAGGATATATAGGAGCGCCAATGGCTTAGATATACCACAGGGAATAAAGAGTCAAATGTTTTCCAATAGTTTCTATGTTCCAAATCAACCAAATATTTAATATATAAATCCAATCTAATTCTGATCACCAGAATTACAAAAACACAAATTACAATAAAAAAAAACAAAAAACAATAAAACAGTAAAACACAAAATACATCTAACGAAGCTTAAAATACAATGCAGTAGATGCTTTAAAATACAACAGATAACAGATTTAATCCGGTTGGTTAAACTGGATAACCAATATCTAATGTCCCAGTTTTCGTGAGTCCTCTTAAAAACCTTCTAGTAGGTACATAATATGTTTAACAAATACACGTGCAATTAAACTTAGTGTTCAATAAATGATGTAATAATAACTCAAAAATTCTTATCAAAGTGATAAGAGTGATATGATCACTAATAAAGTGATATGAGACCCACTAGTAGGTCAACAGTGCATATAAATTTTGCAACATTTATAACGTGTAAAAAAACAAAGAAAAAGAATACAATGTGCCAAGTTCCTCAAATTGTCAAATACACCATTTAGTGGATTTGTAGACTATGACACACAATAAAAATAAGTCGTAAGTGGTGAGTCTGCTCTTCAAAAATAATATTATCAAAATGAAATAGAGTAATGAGAAAAATAATAATGTATGTGATAACAAATTTGATGTGAGATCCTACCAATGGGATATCTAACTAAACTGGTACCAGCTGTTACCTCAATTCTCCTGATTAAATCTGGGTGATGGACTCAGTGGTCCGATATTTGGTTAATATCTTAAAACAGTGAACAAATACCATAAGCTATATCTTAAAAACAGTAACAAATACCAACTATAAGCTATAAAAACAACAAATGAACAGAGAGTGTGTATAGTTTGGCCAAAACTAGTCCACAAACTCCTAAAGGTGTGTTTCCACAACTTTGAATAACAAAAATAAATATAACATTAGTGTCCTTTAAAAGTCTTTTGGTAAATCCTTAAAAAGTCTGGAAAAAGTCCGGTGAGAGAAATCCTCAATACAGTGGAGTCCAAAGTCCTAATTCTATGTATAGAAAAATACCAGTATCAAAGGTAAAAAGTACTTGTGGTTCCTTATGCAGTAAAGGCTGGAAGGCTTTGTGCTATGAGCTGCTGCAGTCGAGTTCAGGGAAATCCGTAGAATTTGCACACGGAAAAAGGACAGAAACCGTGTCTGCCAAAGTACAAAATGAAAAGTTAGCTTGAAGATCCACAATTCAGAAGAGTGCTGAGAGGTTTCCCAGCTGTAGGCAATATGACCAGAATAATCAAGCTCAGGCTTGATTATTCTGGTCATATTGCCTACAGCTGGGAAACCTCTCAGCACTCTTCTGAATTGTGGATCTTCAAGCTAACTTTTCATTTTGTACTTTGGCAGACACGGTTTCTGTCCTTTTTCCGTGTGCAAATTCTACGGATTTCCCTGAACTCGACTGCAGCAGCTCATAGCACAAAACCTTCCAGCCTTTACTGCATAAGGAACCACAAGTACTTTTTACCTTTGATACTGGTATTTTTCTATACATAGAATTAGGACTTTGGACTCCACTGTATTGAGGATTTCTCTCACCGGACTTTTTCCAGACTTTTTAAGGATTTACCAAAAGACTTTTAAAGGACACTAATGTTATATTTATTTTTGTTATTCAAAGTTGTGGAAACACACCTTTAGGAGTTTGTGGACTAGTTTTGGCCAAACTATACACACTCTCTGTTCATTTGTTGTTTTTATAGCTTATAGTTGGTATTTGTTACTGTTTTTAAGATATAGCTTATGGTATTTGTTCACTGTTTTAAGATATTAACCAAATATCGGACCACTGAGTCCATCACCCAGATTTAATCAGGAGAATTGAGGTAACAGCTGGTACCAGTTTAGTTAGATATCCCATTGGTAGGATCTCACATCAAATTTGTTATCACATACATTATTATTTTTCTCATTACTCTATTTCATTTTGATAATATTATTTTTGAAGAGCAGACTCACCACTTACGACTTATTTTTATTGTGTGTCATAGTCTACAAATCCACTAAATGGTGTATTTGACAATTTGAGGAACTTGGCACATTGTATTCTTTTTCTTTGTTTTTTTACACGTTATAAATGTTGCAAAATTTATATGCACCGTTGACCTACTAGTGGGTCTCATATCACTTTATTAGTGATCATATCACTCTTATCACTTTGATAAGAATTTTTGAGTTATTATTACATCATTTATTGAACACTAAGTTTAATTGCACGTGTATTTGTTAAACATATTATGTACCTACTAGAAGGTTTTTAAGAGGACTCACGAAAACTGGGACATTAGATATTGGTTATCCAGTTTAACCAACCGGATTAAATCTGTTATCTGTTGTATTTTAAAGCATCTACTGCATTGTATTTTAAGCTTCGTTAGATGTATTTTGTGTTTTACTGTTTTATTGTTTTTTTTTTTTATTTATTGTAATTTGTGTTTTTGTAATTCTGGTGATCAGAATTAGATTGGATTTATATATTAAATATTTGGTTGATTTGGAACATAGAAACTATTGGAAAACATTTAACTCTTTATTCCCTGTGGTATATCTAAGCCATTGGCGCTCCTATATATCCTGATCCATTGTTCATCAGATTTCAGTCGGACAACATCACGACTGTGGCTTACATCAACCATCAAGGGGGAACCAGGAGTTCCCTAGCGATGTCAGAAGTCTCCAAGATAATTCGCTTGGCAGAGACTCACTCTTGCCACCTGTCAGCGATCCATATCCCAGGTGTAGAGAACTGGGAGGCGGATTTTCTAAGTCGTCAGACTTTTCATCCGGGGGAATGGGAACTCCATCCGGAGGTGTTTGCTCAATTGGTTCTCCGTTGGGGCAAACCAGAATTGAATCTCATGGCATCTCGCCAGAACGCCAAGCTTCCTTGTTACGGATCCAGGTCCATGGACCCAGAAGCGGCACTGATAGATGCTCTAGCAGCGCCTTGGTTCTTCAACCTGGCTTATGTGTTTCCACCGTTTCCTCTGCTCCCTTGTCTGATTGCCAAAATCAAACAGGAAAGAGCATCGGTGATATTGATAGCGCCTGCGTGGCCACGCAGGACCTGGTATGCAGACCTAGTGGACATGTCATCCTTTCCACCATGGACTCTGCTTCTGAGACAAGACCTTCTAATACAAGGTCCTTTCAATCATCCGAATCTACTTTCTCTGAGACTGACTGCATGGAGATTGAACGCTTGATCCTATCAAAGCGTGGCTTCTCCGAGTCAGTAATTGATACCTTAATACAGGCACGAAAGCCTGTCACCAGGAAAATTTACCACAAGATATGGTGTAAATATCTTCATTGGTGTGAATCCAAGAATTACTCATGGAGTAGGGTTAGGATTCCTAGGATATTGTCCTTCCTCCAAGAGGGTTTGGACAAAGGATTATCAGCTAGTTCTTTAAAGGGACAGATTTCTGCTCTGTCTATTCTTTTACACAAGCGTCTGGCAGAAGTTCCAGACGTTCAGGCATTTTGTCAGGCTTTAGTTAGAATTAAGCCTGTGTTTAAACCTGTTGCTTCTCCATGGAGCTTAAACTTGGTTCTTAAAGTTCTTCAAGGGGTTCCGTTTGAACCCCTTCATTCTATTGATATCAAACTTCTTTCATGGAAAGTTCTTTTTCTGATGGCTATTTCCTCGGCTCGAAGAGTCTCGGAGTTATCTGCCTTACATTGTGATTCTCCTTATCTGATCTTTCATTCAGATAAAGTTGTTCTGCGTACAAAACCTGGGTTTTTACCTAAGGTGGTTTCTAACAAGAATATCAATCAAGAGATTGTTGTTCCATCATTATGTCCTAATCCTTCTTCAAAGAAGGAACGTCTTTTGCATAATCTAGACGTAGTCCGTGCCTTGAAGTTTTACTTACAGGATACTAAAGATTTTCGCCAAACATCTAACCTGTTTGTTGTTTACTCTGGACAGAGGAGAGGTCAGAAGGCCTCGGCAACCTCTCTTTCTTTTTGGCTTTGGAGTATAATCCGTTTAGCCTATGAGACTGCTGGACAGCAGCCTCCTGAAATGATTACAGCTCATTCTACTAGAGCTGTGGCTTCCACCTGGGCCTTTAAAAATGAGGCCTCTGTTGAACAGATTTGCAAGGCTGCAACTTGGTCTTCGCTTCATACTTTTTCCAAATTTGATACTTTTGCTTCTTCGGAGGCTGTTTTTGGGAGACAGGTTCTACAGGCAGTGGTTCCTTCCGTTTAAGTTCCTGCCTTGTCCCTCCCATCATCCGTGTACTTTAGCTTTGGTATTGGTATCCCACAAGTAATGGATGATCCGTGGACTGGATACACTTAACAAGAGAAAACATAATTTATGCTTACCTGATAAATTTATTTCTCTTGTAGTGTATCCAGTCCACGGCCCGCCCTGTCCTTTTCAGGCAGGTCTAAATTTTAATTAAACTAAAGTCACCACTGCACCCTATGGTTTCTCCTTTCTCTGCTTGTTTCGGTCGAATGACTGGATATGGCAGTGAGGGGAGGAGCTATATAGCAGCTCTGCTGTGGGTGATCCTCTTGCAACTTCCTGTTGGGAAGGAGAATATCCCACAAGTAATGGATGATCCGTGGACTGGATACACTACAAGAGAAATAAATTTATCAGGTAAGCATAAATTATGTTTTTTATGTCTGCAAATATAGGAAAATGTTTTTTTTAAATTATTTAAAGGGATAGTCAGAGTTATATCAAAGGACCATATAGTTGAAAAATTACACACTCAAAACTGTTAGAGCATGTCATTTTAAGACTGTTGACCCTGCACTACTATGTGTTTAAGTCCTGCAAACGGGTTTAACACACAGTAGAAGTGCCACTTGGGAGACATGGAGCACTCAGGTGTGCAACTAGCACTGCTGGCAGCATTTTCCTCTCGGGAC
Source organism: Bombina bombina (assembly GCF_027579735.1). Lineage (NCBI taxonomy): Eukaryota > Metazoa > Chordata > Amphibia > Anura > Bombinatoridae > Bombina > Bombina bombina. Next base: position 924,843,585 of record NC_069502.1, read on the forward strand.
CAGCAATGCTCTGCGAGTCCCGACTGGTTTTTCTACTGTGTGTTAAACTCCTTTGCAGGGGTTAAACACATAGTAGTCTAGGGTCGATAATCTTAAAATGACATGCTGTAATAGATTAGAACATGTGACTTTTTTCCACTACAAAGGCTTGATGGAGAGAAACAAGGTTTGTATATATAGGAACAGAAATAGATTTTTTTTTTTTTTTAAATCTGCATATAGGAAATGTATTAAAATCATTGAAAGGGATATTCAACATAATATTTAAAAGAAAAACAAGCGGCTAGATTACGAGTTTTGCGTTAGATGTTATGCGGTGCTAACGAGTTGTTTATGCTCACCGCTCACTTACAGACAGCGCTGATATTACGGGTTTTTACAAACCCGGCGTTAACCACAAAAAAGTGAGTGTAGAGCAAAATTTTGCTCCACATCTCACCTCAATATCAGCGCTGCTTACGTTAGCGGTGAGCTGGCTGAACGTGTTTGTGCACGATTTCCCCATAGGAATCAATGGGGGAGAGTCGGCTGAAAAAAAACCTAACAAATGCAAAAAAGCAGCGTTTAGCTCCTAACGCAGCCCCATTGATTCCTATGGGGAAAATACATTTATGTCTACACCTAACACCCTAACATGAACCCCGAGTCTAAATACCCCTAATCTTACACTTATTAACCCCTAATCTGCCACCCAACATCGTCGTCACTATATTAAAGTTATTAAAAACTAAGTCTAACCCTAACACCCCCTAACTTAAATATAATTTAAATAAATCTAAATAAATATTACTATCATTAACTAAATTATTCCTATTTAAAACTAAATACTTACCTATAAAATAAACCCTAAGCTAGCTACAATATAACTAATATTTACATTGTATCTAGCTTAGGGTTTATATTTATTTTACAGGCAAGTTTGTATTTATTTTAACTAGGTAGAATAGTTACTAAATAGTTATTAACTATTTAATAGCTACCTAGTTAAAATAAATGCAAAAGTACCTGTAAAATAAAACCTAACCTAAGTTACAATTACACGTAACACTACACTATAATTAAATTATTTCCCTAAATTAAATACAATTAAATAAAATTATCTAAAGTACAAAAACAAACAAACACTAAATTACTGAAAATAATAAACAAATTACAAGAATTTTAAACTAATTACACCTAATCTAATCCCCCTAACAAAATAAAAAAGCCCCCCCAAAATAAAAAAAAAAGCCCTACCCTACACTAAATTAGAAATAGCCCTTAAAAGGGCCTTTTGCGGGGCATTGCACCAAAGTAATCAGCTCTTTTACCTGTAAAAAAAAGTACAAATCACCCCCCCAACATTAAAACCCACCACCCACACAACCAGCCCTACTCTAAAACCCACCCAATCCCCCCTTAAAAACACCTAACACTAACCCCTTGAAGATCACCTTACCAGGAGACGTCTTCACCCAACCGGGCCGAAGTCCTCAACAACGCCGGGAGAAGTCTTCATCCAAGCCGGGCAAAGTGGTCCTCCAGAGGGGCAGAAGTCTTCATCCAGACGGCATCTTCTATATTCATCCATAAATCGCGGAGCAGGTCCATCTTCAAGAAATCCGACGCGGAGCATCCTCTTCATCCGACGGCTCTTCTGGAATGAAGGTTCCTTTAAATGACGTCATCCAAGATGGCTTCCCTTCAATTCCGATTGGCTGATTGATGAATTTTATCAGCCAATCGGAATTAAGGTAGAAAAAATCCTATTGGCTGATGCAATCAGCCAATAGGATTGAAGTTCAATCCTATTGGCTGATCCAATCAGCCAATAGGATTGAGCTGGCATTCTGTTGGCTGTTCCAATCAGCCAATAGAATGCCAGCTCAATCCTATTGGCTGTTTGCATCAGCCAATAAGATTTTTTCTACCTTAATTCCGATTGGCTGATAGAATTCTATCAGCCAATCGGAATTGAAGGGACGCCATCTTGGATGGCGTCATTTAAAGGAACCTTCGTTCCAGAAGAGCCGTCGGATGAAGAGGATGCTCTGCGTCGGATGTCGGATGGATGAAGATAGAAGATGCCATCTGGATGAAGACTTCTCTCCGTCTTGAGGACCACTTCGTCTGGCTTGGATGAAGATTTCTCCCGGCTTCGTTGAGGACTTCGGCCCGGTTGGGTGAAGACGTCTCCAGGTAAGGTGATCTTCAATGGGTTTGTGTTAGGTTTTTTTAAGGGGGGGATTGGGTGGGTTTTAGAGTAGGGTTGGTTGTGTGGGTGGTAGGTTTTAATGTTGGGGGGTGATTTGTACTTTTTTTTTACAGGTAAAAGAGCTGATTACTTTGGGGCAATGCCCCGCAAAAGGCCCTTTTAACGGCTATTTCTAATTTAGTTTAGGGTAGGGCTTTTTTTTTATTTTGGGGGGCTTTTTATTTTTTTAGGGGGATTAGATTAGGTGTAATTAGTTTAAAATTCTTGTAATTTGTTTATTTTCTGTAATTTAGTGTTTTGTTTTTTTTGTACTTTAGATAATTTTATTTAATTTAGGGAATTAATTTAATTATAGGGTAGTGTTAGGTGTAATTGTAACTTAGGTTAGGTTTTATTTTACAGGTACTTTTGTATTTATTTTAGCTAGGTGGTTATTAAATAGTTAATAACTATTTAATAACTATTCTACCTAGTTAAAATAAATACAAACTTGCCTGTAAAATAAAAATAATCCCTAAGCTAGCTACAATGTAACTATTAATTATATTGTAGCTAGTTTAGGGTTTATTTTATAGGTAAGTATTTAGTTTTAAATAGGAATAATTTATTAAATGATAGGAATATTTATTTAGATTTATTTAAATTTTATTTAAGTTAGGGGGTGTTAGGGTTAGGGTTAGACTTAGCTTTAGGGGTTAATAACTTTAATATAGTGGCGGCGACATTGGGGGCGGCAGATTAGGGGTTAATAACTATAATGTAGGTGGCGGCAATGTTGGGGGCAGCAGATTAGGGGTTAATAAGTATAATGTAGGTGTCGGCGGTGTCCGGAACGGCAGATTAGGGGTTAATATTATAATGCAGGTGTCGACGATGTCAGGGGCGGCAGATTAGGGGTTAATAAGTGTAAGATTAGGGGTATTTAGACTCGGGGTTCATGTTAGGGTGTTAGGTGTAGACATAAATGTATTTTCCCCATAGGAATCAATGGGGCTGCATTAGGAGCTAAACGTTGCTTTTTTGTAGGTGTTAGGTTTTTTTTCAGCCAACTCTCCCCCATTGATTCCTATGGGGAAATCGTGCATGAGCACGTTCAGCCAGCTCACCGCTAACGTAAGCAGCGCTGGTATTGAGGTGAGATGTGGAACAAAATTTTGCTCTGTGCTCACTTTTTTGCGGTTAACGCCGGGTTTGTAAAAACTCGTAATACCAGCGCTGTCTGTAAGTGAGCGGTGAGCATAAACTGCTCGTTAGCACCGCACAGCCTCTAACGCAAAACTCTAGCCGTAAGACTTTTTTTTCCACCTGGCAGTCAAATAGCCTTTACAGTTAACCATTATCGGCCTGTACGCACTACTGTTTATATTATGTATGAGAGAATTGTCTTCACCTGTTATAGTGTGGTTACTGAAAAAATAAAAAAGATGTTAGCATCAGGGGTGGCAGTATGTACATGTTGCATGCCTAGTTTAAAATAAAATTATTAGTTTAAACAAAACTGTGCATTATCATCTTAAGAGGCATTCCCAGGGAGTATGTAAATATAAACACACATGCTCAGGTATAATGTTGATTGTCCCATTAAAGGGACAGTCTAGTCAAAATTAAACTTTCATTATTCAGATAGGGCATGCAATTTGAAACAACTTTCCAATTTACTTTTAGCATCAAATTTGCTTTGTTCTCTTGGTATTCTTTGTGGAAAGCTAAACCTTTGTGATTCAGACAGAGCATATCACTCTAACAACTTTCCAATTAACTTCTGTAAAATATGTTTCATTCTCTTTTTATCCTTTGTTGGAGGTGCATCAATGTACTACTGGGATGTAGCTGAACACATCAGGTGAGCCAATTACTAGAGGCATATATGTGCAGCCACCAATCAACAGCTACCTCTCAGAAGTGGATTGCTGCTCCTTAGCTTACATAGAAAATCTTTTCAACAAAGGAAACCCAAAGAACAAAGCTAATTTGATTATAGATGTAAATTGGAAAGTTGTTTAACATTGTATGCTCTATCTGAATCATGAAACTTTAATTTTAACTTTACTGTTCCTTTAATATATGAAGCTACGTTTTTTATATTTTATTATGAAATAAAAAAAAAGAACATATATAAGTAATATAATATTTCTTATGGTAAAATTGGCTTTCAAGGCAGTGACATTTGCACTGATTGGCACTTTAGTTATTTTATTTCATATAGTTACATGTTCGCTTTACAAAATTAGGCTTCTATGAATGTGAATTACAGAAAGCAGTTATATAAGTGCACTAATGCAAGAAGTAAGCATAGCTATTTATGACTTTACAATTATGTTAATATGGTAAATTGTTTGCTTTTATCATTGTAGAAATTGAGTGATTCCAAAGATGGTTGAGCGATATGTAGGAAAAACACATATAATTGACTTTTTTTACGGATCATATTATCTACAGCTGTGCTCATTATGTTGTTCTCTTTATATCATTTGCACTGTAGACATCAACATGACTCATCTGATGTTTGTATGCTTTTATATAAGCAAAAGCTCCCAAAAATTTAAATGATAAAAAAATCTTGGTATGTTTACTATTTACATAAATCAGGGCTTGACAAACCCAGGAGCCTTGAAGTCACAGGCTCCTAGAATTTTGCCCATGGCTCCTAACTTTTTGGGTTATTCTCCATAGATCTATATACAAATCCCACTGTCTGGCTCTTCAAACTATGTCTGGCTCCTAAATACCATTTATTCATTTTCTTAGCATCCTTTATTGAAGGAGCAGCAATGCACTACTGGGAGCTAGCTAAACACATTGATAAGCCAATGAAAATAGTTATATATGTGCAGCCGCCAATCAGCAGCTAGCTCCCAGCAGTGCATTACTGCTCTTGGGCCTACCCAAGTATGCTTTTCAATGAAGGATACAAAAAGAAAGAAGAACATTAGATAATAGAAGTAAATTGGAAAGTTGTTTTAAATGATATACTCTATCTGAATCATGAAAGAAAAATGTTGGGTTTCATGTTCCTTTAAGGTTAAGAATTATTTAGCAAGATAAGGTGTAAAAGAAAAAAGCATATTCACAAAGGTCTAAAAATGTAGAAATTGGATCCACACAAAAAGAAGAATTGCAGGTTAAAGAAAAATTCTGGATTGTAAATGGACAGTAAACATCTTCAATTATGCGCAATAAAACAACTTTGCAATATACTTTTATTATTTCTTTTGCCCCATTTTCATGTCATTTTCATTTTCTAATTTGTAGACTTCTCAAAGCTAATCCTGCTAGATATCAGCTCCTTATTAGACTCAGCAGATAACAATTGTAAAACAATGCATCTTTCAGTAATATAATGACCGTGGCTAGCCATGTCTTCTCTAGAGTCAAGCTCGGATTGGCTGCTCCAAATAAGGCAAGGGGTGAATGGAGTTTGGCTGTTAAATAAAAAAACAATTGCAGCAAACAGGATGTTAATTTGTTTTAAAACTGTTTAGACTTGGCTAATATCTTATTTATAGAAAGACAACAGAAATATTTTTAATTACAATATGTTTACTATCCCTGCACTAAATATTTAGTAGTAATTATATTAAATATTCGGTAGTGGAATTATAAATAAATCCAGTTAATTACTTAACGAGCAAATGATGTATAGATTAAACATCACCAGGCCTGATTTAAAGAATATTACAAGGAACTGTTGGTGCTAATTAAATAATTTTAAATGCCTGCCCTTCCTGCTTTTTGCCCCAACTCCCTTGACACTATTTGTTCTTTCTAAATTCATTAATTGTATTATTCCTAGTGGGATATAGGCAACTATCTTTAAACAATCCAGCTAATCATATTTGTTTGGTAAATCATCTAATTATTTTGTGATTTATCTTTAAGTAAAACAGAAGATAAGTTAGTCTCTGTAAAGCACTAATTGCATCTTGGCATCGTAATGTTGATTAATGATGTCCTTAGCAAGCAACTTGTATTCTTTATAATATCACTGTAGGCATAGAAGTCACTTTCAAAATCCAAACCTTTGCCTTCATGGCTTGTGAACTTTCCCATAACATACACCTCTAGGTGTTGAACTGGTGGGCTGGTATAATGCACTTTTTAAAGGGACAGTAAAGTCAAAATTAAACATATATGGATTAGATAAATCATGGCATTTTAAACAACTTTCCAATTTACTTCTATTACCAGTTTTGCTTAGTTCTCTATATATCCTTTAAGTCTTCAAAAATAAAATTGATACCATTAGAAAAAAGATATCTGCACCTCACATCCTTCAAACACAGCAATCCTACCCACCCCTTCTATTAACAAAACTGTATGCTACTTCCCTCCTGTAACCGAGAAAGAAGTATCTTTACTCCTATACTTGACTCATCTCACAACCTGCCCACTTGACCCTATTCCTTCACAACTTCTTCCCTCTCTCTCTGCTTCACTAACCCCTACCCTATCTCCTTTCTTTAACCAATCTCTCACCGCTGGCACATTTCCGGATACATTCAAGCATGCGTCAATCATACCAATTGCTTGACCCCTCCACGCTTCTAACTATCGACAGGTCTCCTTACTTCCCTTTGCTTCAAAATTATTGGTCCAACTGGTCTATAATCGGCTAACTCAATTTCTCACAACTAACTCCTTACTTGATCCACTACAATCTGGTTTCCGCCCTAAACACTCAACAGAAACTGCTCTTGCTAAAGTCACAAATGACCCGTTATCAGCTAAAGCAAAAGGCCACTACTCCTTACTAATTCTTTTTGACCTATCCACTGCTTTTGACACAGTTGACCATCCTCTCCTCCTAAAAATACTGCATTCATATGGCATCCGAGACATAGCCCTCTCCTGGTTTGCCTCATATCTCTCAAAATGCTCGTTTTCAGTTTCCTTTAACAACATATCTTGCAATCCTGTGCCTCTCTCAGTTGGAGTACCTCAAGGCTCTGTCTTGGGCCCCTTGCTTTTCTCTCTCTATACACCCTCCCTTGGAAAACTTATAACCTCCTTTGGATTCCAGTACCACTTATATGCTGATGATACCCAAATCTATCTTTCCTCTCCTGATTTCTCTCCCTCTTTACTCAACCAGATCTCTGACTGCCTCTCAGCAATTTGCTCTTGGATGTCTTCACACTACCTCCAACTCAATCTGTCTAAAACTAAGCTGCTTCTTATTCCCCCCTCTTTGAGGCATCCAACACCTGACATTTCTCTGACAATTGGAGACTCTATTCTCAACACCTCACCCCAGGTCCGCTGTCTTGGAGTCACACTAGACTCAGAACTCACATTCACCCCACATATACAAGCACTTACCAAATCCTACTGTTCACACCTACACAACATTTCCAGAATTTGTCCCTTCCTTACTTAAAAACAACAAAAATACTTATTCATTCCCTCATTTTGTCACGCATTGATTATTGCAATCTACTCCTAAATGGCCTTCCAAAACACAGCCTCTCCTCCCTCCAATCTATTATGAATGCTTCTGCTAGACTCATCCACCTAAGTCGCCGATCTACATCAGCTGCTCCGCTCTGCCAGTCTCTACACTGGCTCCCCATACACTCCAGAATACAATTTAAAGTATTAACCCTTACTTACAAAACACTCAACAGTCTAACCCCCAACTATATTTCCTCTCTCATCATGAAATATTCCAAATCCTGTCCTCTTCGATCAACCTTTGACCTACGTCTCTCCACTCCTGTTATCTCTACGTCCCACTCTCGCCTCCAATACTTTGCACATGTTGCTCCTGACCTCTGGAACTCTCTACCCCACTCCTTTAGACTGTCTCCAACATTGTATAGCTTCAGACGCTCCTTGAAAACCCATCTATTCAGAATGGCTTACTATCTCACCTCCATCCCTCATCCTAACCAAACTAATACATGTACATGAACTGCCTGACTCACTGCTGCAACTACAACTGATATGACAAGCTACCCCAACCTTATGTCTCTGCACCCTAAACCTATAGACTGTGAGCTCTCCGGAGCAGGGCCCTCTTCCTCCTGTACTAGATTTGTTTAGTTTTGTTATGTTTTGTATTTTATCACAAATCTTTGTCATTGTATACCCCTATTATTGTACTCAGCGCTACGGAATTTGGCGGCGCTATACAAATAAATGATAATAATAATAACCATAGGTGAGCGTGCACGTGTCTTTAGCCATCTAGCATCTCTGTTTGCAGCAATGTTTATAGCAATGTTATACATAGTTACAAACACTGCTGCCATATAAATGCTACAGACATTCTATGACAGCAGAGTTTGTAACTATATATAACATTGTTTTAAGCATGATTTTTGCAAACACTTGCCTGATGGCTGAGGACACGTGCATGCGTCTGAGCTCACGTAGGATAACTCTTTAACAAAGGATACCAGGAGAACAAAGCAAAATTGCATGCTCTATCTGAATCATGAAAGTTTAATTTTAACTTCACTGTCCCTTAAACATAATGAAATTTGCCAATCCTACCCTCTGTAATGCTTCTAGAGGACAAACATATTTTTTATTCAGTGTGCAATGTACCTTTGTATTTTTTAATGCTTATAGGTTTGGATAAGATTACAGAAGTTGAAAAAAATGCAAGCATTACAAAACATGAGGTAAATCAGTTAAAGGGACGGTAATCGTAACAAATAATGTTACATTTAGTGCAGGATGATATAGCATTATTTATCGACAGCTACCAGACCAGAGTGCGAGTGCGATACATTTAGTTCAATAGCGTGATCGGGCGTGCTGTGATTAAATCGCATTTGAAAAGAAGTCCTGATCAGAAGAGCCTGGTGAGGAAACAAGCTAAGTATAACTTTGGGGGCTAAAATCTCTCAAAACTTTTTTTTTTTTTTTCAAGCTGTCGCTAAGATAATGTTACATAATTCTGCACATTTTTTATGTTTACTGTTCCTTTAACTTGAGTTGGATCAGTTAAATGGACATAAAAGACTAAATACATTTTATAAGTATAGTATTAAGGTTATTTCCCGCCTCCCTCTAGTCATGGGTGCCGCCATGTTGAAATTTATCTTTCACTACTACTTTCCAGTGCTGACCTGTTTGCACATGTGCAGTAACTCTCTTTTAGATACCTGCAAAATGGCAGCACACATAAGTAGGGGAAAGAGCACGAAATGTAGTTAGTCTTTAGTGTCCCTTTAAGTAGTTTTTGAGATATTTGAGGAAATAGCAGTTTTTTGTGACACTGTCTGTTGAATTTTTTTTGTTATCACCTACATCAAATGAATACATTTTGTCTGATATTTGGTTTGGTTAGAACATTGGTCTGTCTGGGCCCTAGAATAAACCCAACCCTAGTTAAAGGAATAGTCTAGTCAAAATTAAACTTTCATGATTCAGACAGAGCATGCAATTTTAAGCAACTTTCTAATTTATCCCTATTATCAATTTTTCTTTGTTCTCTTGGTATCTTTATTTGAAAAAGCAAGAATGTAAGCGTAGGAGCCGAACCAATTTTGGTTCAGCACCTAGGTAGCACTTTCTGATTGTTGTCTAAATTGGGCCACCAATCAGCAAGCGCTGCCCAGATCTGAACCAAAAATGGGCCGGCTTCTAATTTTACATTCAAATAAAGATAGCAAGAGAATGAAGAAAAAATTATAATAGGAGTAAATTAGAAAGTTGCTAAAAATTGCATGCTCTATCTGAATCATGAAAGTTTAATTTTGACTAGACTATTCCTTTAACAGTCTCAAAGATTAAAGTTGATCAGATTGAAATTTCACATGAAGACATACTGATTGAAGGGCAAAAAAATTCTTCTCAAATGCCTCCTGGGTCCAGTGGTTCCACCTGGTCCAATTACAGAGCCTGGTTCAATAAAATACTCAGGTGCCTAGTTTATTCTTTATGAAGTATTTTTTTTAATTGACCCATATTTTTTAAATATTTACTTCAGAAGTGTAATCCTTTTTTTCCTATGTTCCTGTTCCTCTGTGTCTGCATAGTTTGTATTAAAGGGACATGAAACCCACACATTGTCTTAAATGATTCAGAGTGAGCATACAGTTTTAAACACCTTTCCAATTTACTTCTATTATATAATTTGCTTCATTCTCTTGGTATCCTTTGTTGAAGAAGCAGCAATGCATTACTGGGAGGTGTTTAACACATTGGGCCAGCCAATAACATGAGGCATATTTTTATATGCAGCCACCAATCAGAAGCTCCTGAGCTTACCTCGGTTCCTTCTCAAATAGGATACCAAGAGAACAAAACAAATTAGATAATTGAAGTTAATTGGAAACTTGTTTAAAATCACAAGCTCTATCTTAAAGTGAAAGTAAACTACACTGAACCTCTAAGTGGCAACTGAAATTACAAATCAATTAAGGGGGAGTTTAATTCATGAATTTCTTTCTTTTGCTATAATAAAACTATAAATTTACCTTTAGATCCGCTAATCTAAACCGCAGTCACTCCGCCCGGCTCTAAAAATTTTTTTATTTTTAAATGACAAAGATCAACTTCTACTTTCTGATAGGTCCCCCAGTGGCGTCTGAATTCTAGCTTTACACCCCTAAATTAAAGTGTGCATTCGTGTCTCATTGAATTGAATGACAACAAACAAGCGTGTTCATGAGACACGCATGCGCATTGCAGGTGGGACCGCTCTTACTATTTTATAATGGAAAATCTAGAAATGAGCGGGTGGGTGGAGCAAGATAAATATCGGTATGTTCATACAATACTGAATAAAAAATAAATAAGAAGGTATTTCTTAAAATTTTTTTAGCGATTACATAGAGGTTTAGGAGATAAATAGATGTAATTAAAGTTTGGTCTGAAAACTTACTTTCACTTTAATCATGAGAGGAAAAAATGTGGGTTTACTATCCCTTTTAGGGAATACTGCATTATAAGCTTAATTTCTCATGTTTCTAATGCTTGTAATTTTAGAATAACCAATTTAGCTTAACTGTGGTACATCTATTCAATTTGGTAGTTAATAAAAAAAACTGACACATTTGAAGTGAACAGGTCATGTAATTTTCTCATCTTTTAGCAGGGTTTTCAGATCCAAGCTGATTCTAATACATTAGGGTTCTTGGATGAGTTGAAAAATGATATAATTTGACAGTCTTGACTAATAATGTGAGCATTTAAGAAATGCCTGTTTCTTATACTTGCGTATGCCTTTCTGTCTGTAAGAAAACTTTATTGTTTGTGTTGTGTTTATATACTATTATTGGGGCGGCTTAATTAACGGAAGCACTTTCGAGGAATTGCAATTCCGAGTAGGATATGTAGTTTTAAACTGCAATTTTGTATAGATTAGAATGGGGACCAAAAATAGTAAAAATATGTTTACCTTAAGTAAAAACTGTTATATTAGAAAAATCCCCAAATAATATGAAAAACCATGTATAATATTTTTGATGGATTGGAATAGATATGGAAGAGGGATTTTAATGTGCAGTATATGACAAAGCTGGTGCAAAGCTAAAAGTAACAAAACCCCCCTTTTGTTAAAGGAATAGTCTAGTCAAAATTAAAGGGACATGAAACCATTCAGATAGAGAATATAAACAGCATTCCAATTTACTTCTGTTATCTAATTTTCTTCATTATTTAGCTATATCCTTTGTTGAAGAAATAGCAATGCACATGTGTGAGCCAATCACACGAGGCATCTATGTGCAGCCACCAATCAGGAGCTACTGAGCATATCTAGATATGCTTTTAAGCTAAGGCTATCAAGAGAATGAAGCAAATAAGCTAAAATAAGTAAATTGGAAAGTTGTTTAAAATTGCATGTTCTTTCTAAATCATGAAAGAAAAAATTTGTGTTTCATGTCCCTTTAAACTAAATCAGATAGAGGTAAATTAGAAAGTTGCTTAAAATTGCATGCTCTATTATCAATTTGTCTTTGTTCTCTTGGTATCTTTATTTGAAAAAGGAAGAATGTATAGGAACCGGCCCATTTTTGGTTCAGACCTGGGTAGCACTTTCTGATTGATGTCTAAATGTTGCCACTAATCAGCAAGCGCTACCAGGGTGTTGCTGAATAAAAAATGGACAGGCTTCTATGCTTACATTCAAATAAAGATACCAAGAGAACAAAGAAAAATTGATAATAGGAGTAAATTAGAAAGTTGCCTGAAATTACATACTCTATCTGAATCATGAAATATTCATTTTGACTAGACTATTCCTTTTAAGTTCTTTGAAACTGCTTGCATGCAACCATAATCATTGTTCTTGCTTTAGGTGTATTTTACAGAAAACAATAAATACTTTTAAGATTAACCTAAGAAAACAAACATATTAGTTTTGTTTTTCTGTTTTATTTTATCTGGTGATATTTGATTCTGTGGAGAGACATTACTCAAAAGTCCCTGGATGCAAATAAATGCTGTGAGTATATTTTTTAAGGATAATCTAAAAGTCAACATTTCTCACATTTTCCAATTTTTTTTTATTTTTTTCAAAACCATTTTCCCTTGCTAGTTCAATCTAAGATAGAACCTAAAGAAAAGATCCTTGTTAAATCCTTTATAGCCGAGACATCTTGTCATTTTTTCCCTGTCACTGAGAATAAGTAAAAAGAATATGTTGCACTGATGTAGACAATGGCTTGAGGCACATAATACTTCTGAAAATGTAAGGGGAGTTCCCACATGCATGCTATAGATATGTATTTGGACTTTCTTTAAAATTGATTCTATATTAAAAATGTATGAAGTTTTAGAGCCTTCATCGCTTTATAAATTGTTCATCTTGAATCAAGCTTTATTGTTTTTTGGAATACAGAGTACAACTGTTTTTTTTTTTCTTTTTAGAATAGGCAGATTACACTCAGACCAATATTTTGTACCAGATTAGATGATGATTATCATTATCATCGTAATTTATTTGTAGAAATGTTAGGTGTTCAGTATTTAATTGGACAGTCCATCATTTTAACTGGCTGTTCAGTAAAACATTTGTTAAATACTAGACACTTACCTGATTGGGTCTGATCTGAGACGTGAAAAAATGGCTGATGGGCTCAGAGGCTGTAGGTGTGATGTGAGGTATAATATGGGCCTATAACAAAAAATTGGTAAATGTTCTGAAAGTGCAATACGTTTGGTAGAACGAATAGTCCTGTGGACATTCGTTTTGGAGAATTTAATGTTGATAAGAAGGAAACAGTCTAGACCCAAGGGACAGTCTAGACCCAACAGTCAAGGGACAGTCTAGACCCAACACTTATTCTTTATTACTTATTGTTACATACCAGAGAAACATCTTGCAAGGGGTTCCACATCTATAAGTTTGTAAGAAGTACATGAAACTTTTAAATAATCACCATTTGTTAGCAGACAAAACTGGCAGCCAAGCTCCGCCCACAGCTTTCCTCTTGTCCAGTTAGCTGTCTTGTATTACAGTTTAGCAGTGCACGTTTATTATTTTTCAGTTAGCTATTTCAATAAGCACATGTACAAATCATCATGTGCGAGTAGGAAAACGTATTTAAGAGTTGATCGTGATTCGAAAAACATAAGAAAATATACATGCAATAGGTGGGTGGAGCTTGGCGGCCATTTTCAGCTCCTAACAAACGATTAATATTTGAATGTTTTTGTGCTTCTTATAAGCTTATAGATATGGGACCAGTTGCAGGATGCTTCTCTGGTATGTAGCAATAAGTAATCAAAATTATGTATTGGGTCTAGACTGTCCCTTTAGCATTCGTTAATTGAATGTTATTTCCGGTTTTCAAATTTTGCTATTGTTTTTCGATTGTTCATAATTAGATTGAATATCCACATTCGATTTAACAAATAAAATTCAGAAGTTCAATAGTTCATGTGGTAGGGAATTTAATAAAGTTATACGTATAATCATTACAAATATGTTGATTCAAATTTTTCTGTTTCTAATATTGCATAATTCTAATATTACATTTAAAGAGAGCATTAGAAATACTATTACAAGCATATCAATTTGAGTTTTTCAAATTCGAATATTGCATAATTCGAATCGAATTATTAGAAAAATTTGAATTGAATGTGACATTTAAAGATAGCATTAGAAATAATATTACATTAAACGAATGTTAGATTGCTGTATAAACATTCGAAATTCGAAAAGAACTAATGTATGTGTTAAAATTCATTTAATTTTTTGAATGTAAAACCGTTGGCCATCCCTAGCTATAACTAACAGGGAATATAGGCAGTGAGGGCTTAGGTTTTTAGTCTTGAGGTCGCATGATGCTAAAAAACCTTTTCTCCTCATCAACTACTCTTCATCCAGTAGTTTTTGCAGAGGACAGCTGGCAACCATTATATTTATATTTATTACAATGCTATAACAATATTTATTTGTAAAGTGCTGCCCAATTCTGTAGCATACATTAGTAGGGATACAAAATGACTCATAGTAAAAATAATTAAATACATATATCATGTAATGTTGCTTATTTATTTGATAGGATAGTATTGCAGAAGTTTGCTTGATATTGGTTAATCACTGGGTTGTTTTGTTAACACCTTAAACAATTGATTTTTTTTTCTCACTGTATAATTTTAATACCCATTTTTGGGATTCTTCGTAATTCATTTTGTAATAAAATACCGACATTTTTTTTTTAATGACAGAATATTCATCTGTCTTGATTAAATTCAATTATAAAAATGTCTTAATCTTCTCCTTTTTGGAGAAGAGGATTAATTTAATTTATATAAGTTATATATTTCACTATGTCACTTTGTTTTTCTTTATATAAACACTTTATATTTAAAAGTTTTGCACTATTGTATAATGATTGTCTTAGGGGAACGTAAGAAGAAATAGGGGAAGACAAGGAAAGAAGAAGGTAGATTATGGAGTCGATTTATCAAAGGCTTTCACCAGCTATTAAACCCCTACGGCTGCAGGTTCTCACGAGAACCTGCATGCCATATTTAACAAGCAGCGGTCATCAGATTGCTGCTTTACTAACCTCTTCGCCACCTCTTGATTGGCGAAATTCAATCTCTGGCTTGCACGGGCACGGGGCGGGATTGCACGCAAGCACAAAATGGCGCTCGTGTGCAATGTTGAATTCCTCCAGGAGAATTCAGACCGCCAGAGGCGAGCTGCGGCAGACAGGGGCGCGTATATGCGCCCCTGTCCGCCTCAGCTTGATAAATTGCCCCCTATGTAGTTAATAAGAAAAAGGAAAAAGGAAGAAATACAAATGAATACAGAAAGAGATGGGCCCTCCCCTGAAGAGCTTTAGAATGACAAGTGAACCTTCTACAAAATGAATACAGAAGGCGATGGGTCCTCCCCTGAAGAGCTTTAGAATGACAAGTGAACCTTCTACAAAATGAATACAGAAGGCGATGGGTCCTCCCCCGAAGAGCTTTAGAATGACAAGTGAACCTTCTACAAAATGAATACAGAAGGAGATGGGCCCTCCCCTGAAGAGCTTTAGAATGACAAGTGGACCTTCTACAAAATGAATACAGAAGGAGATGGGCCCTCCCCTGAAGAGCTTTAGAATGAACCTTCTACACATTTAGTGCGTACTGAGCACATTTTATAACAAATTTAGGAGCTAGACAGAACATTTGGGTTCCAGCCACACAATTGTAGGAGACAGACAAGTGTGTTGTTTATAGATTAATATTTATAGACATTCGCACACACACACACACATATATATGTTCTAAGAAATTAGGGGCCATGGGTAAAAAAAAAATAATTAGAAGATAACCAGCTCCTGGGATTTGTGGAGACATGTTCTAAATTGTGGTAACATTTTCAAATTTAGATGCCCAAATGAATGTATTAAAATACTGGAAATGGGAAATGAAGACCAAATTCTCTCTGGTGTAAAATTGTCAAATGGAGATTGTGAAGTTTTTCTTCACTGGTTAAATGGGCAAATCAGAGGAAATAAAAAGCACCAAGTGAGTAGTCTATTTGTTTTTTCAAAGGGTGGTTAAAAAGTACACTACAGGCATTGAAACTGTCTTTTGTACAAGAATAAACAGCAGTTTTTCTTCTAGTCATTTAACTACATGCCCAGCTGTCATAGGCACTTTGATGGCCGCGCAGCAATGAATCAGATACCCGTCAAGTAGCACAGTCTGCAGTTTGAAAACATTCAGACAGTGACAATTTATTTGCGCTTAGCTGTAGTTAGTGGCCCATTTGTTTCAGAACAAGTTGTGAATATCGTTATAACCTTAACACGTCAGGATGAAATGTGCTAAACTGAAATAATGGGAACTTAAATACTTGTTTATTCCTGGATAGCTATCTGTATACATGTATATATATATATATATATATATATATGCCTGTCTGTCTATAAATCTGTCTATCTATGGCGGTTTGGCTGATCACTGGGTAGGAATCATAATATCAACAGGTTAAGACCACATTCTATACCACTTCTGCATATATAAGATTAAGATAGATAGATAGATAGATATATGATAGATAGATATATGGACATATATATATATATATATACATACATACATACATATATATAAAAGCACTCTGAGATTTAATATAAAATGTTTAGTTATATGTTGTAGAAAAACATTAACAATATACTTTTATTTTTTATTTCTACACCTTTTACTGTGATTTATTTCTGAAAATTGTTAAATAAAACTCCAGACTTGACACTGCTATAGTCCATGCAGTTATTGGTTGCACACTCTAGCAATCCATTATAGCCATCTTTAATTGGCCTCACGAAGCGAGAAAACCTAGTTTACAACATGGCAGCACTGTTTTATGTCCGTTAAAACTGTACACTTATTTCTTCAGTGTTTAAACAACTAATATAATTTAAAAAGCATATTTATGTCTTTATGTATGTATTTATTGATTTATTATTCATTTATTTATGTAGTTAGTGTTTTTAAAAATAGAAGTCATGTTATAGGCATTTTAAATAGGTTTCCAATTCACTTCTAAGATCAAATTTGCTTTGTTCACCTTGCATTCTTTGTTGAAGGGATGCTTAAGTAGGTGTCTAGCACTATATGGCAGGAAATAGTGCTGCCAGATAGTGCTCTTGATAATGCATATCACTCGTGCACAACATCTGCCATACAGTGCAGCAAACACATGCACATGTCTAAGCATATCTCCCTGCTTTTCAACAAAGGATACAAAAAGAACAAAGACAATTTGATAATAGAAGTAAATTAGAAAGTTGTTTAAAATTGTGTACTCTATATGAATCATGAAAGCAAACGTTTTGGTTTCATATCCCTTTAATTGTTTAAACACATTACTTGCATAATCCACCATCACAGATCCTACTTTAAAAACTGTGCAAAATATAACAAAAAAAACATTAACAAAAATGAAATAACGTCGCAGGCTGGATTGTTGGTTTAAAGACCTTTTCCATGTTGTAATAATTATACCATTAGTATAAAAATAATACCTTTAACTATAAAATTCAAACTTCTGTAATTGTTGTGAGTGTAGGATGTAAGGATTCGCTAAACATGATTTGAAGGAAAATAAATGAAACCATTTTGTTACAGTGATGAAAAGAGATTGTGTTTTTAAGCAGCGGTGCTTTCACTGTGCTGTATAAAAGTTAGAAGCTGTGTTGATCCTATAACAGCTAATGTTAACTTTCCCACCTCAATGCTATAAAAGCTTGTAAAATAGCTTTGTTTAATAGATTTTGCCTAATGCAAACAGGACATGCTTTAATTCAATAGAGCATGCCATTTTTGTATGATTGGCCCTAGCTTACCATGGGCCTGATTATTTAAAGGGACAGTCTAGTAAAAAATAAACTTTCATGATTCAGATAGGGCATGCAATTTTCAACAACTTTCCAATTTACTTTTATCTTCAAATTTGCTTTGTTCTATAAGTATTTTCTGTTGTAAGCTAAACCTAGGTAGGCTCATATGCAAATTTCTAAGCCCTTGAATTCTGCCTCTTATCTCAGTGCATTTTAACAGTTTTTTACAGCTAAACAGCGCTAGTTCATGGGTGCCATATATTATAGGCAACATTGTGCTCACTCTCGTGGAGTTATTTATGAGTCAACATTAATTGGCAAAAATGCAAGTCTGTCAAAAGAACTGAAATAAGGGGTTAGTCTTCAGAGGCTTAGATACAAGTTAATCATAGAGGTAAAAAGTGTATAATTATAACTGTTATGCAAAACTGGGGAATGGGTAATAAAGGGATTATCTATCTTTTAAACAATAACAATTCTGGAGTAGATTGTCCCATTAGAGGTCTCTGTGCTTGGGAGATTCACTAAGAAATCTTGCCAGTTCTATAGAAACTTTGTTGGAATTCTCTAAAGGTAGTTTTTACCGGAATTCTCTAAAGGTAGTTTTTACCTTGAGAATTTTTTGTCTCATTAAAAGGGATTTAAAGAGACATAAATCTGAAAAAAAATCAAATTTGCTTCATTCTCTTGGTACCCTTTGTTGAATTTGCAGCAATGCACAACTGGGAGCTAGCTGAACATGTCCGGTGAGTTTATGAAATTAGGCATATATGTGCAGCTTGTAGTGCATTGCTCTTTCTGAGTCTACCTAGGTAGACTTTTCAAAAAAGGATACCAAGAGAACAAAGCATATTAGATAATAAAAGAAAACTGGAAAGTTGTTTACAATTGCATGTTCTATCTGAATCATGAGAGAAAATTCTGCACTTTCAGTTCTCACAGCAATTGGAAAGCTCACAAAAGGGGTACAAAATAAATAATGAAAGTATGTTGATTTTTTTTATTTTATTTTTCCTACATTTAAAGTGAAGGTCAATTTTGATGAATTAGTGCCCAGTTTTTAATAAACCTATTAAAAACAAGGGCACTTTTATTCATCAAAATTGACATTTCACTTGTTTTCTTAAAAAACTTACCTTGTAATCCTGGCAGCCGCTCCAGCACTTCCTCAGCCCGTCGCAAGCGGTCTTCGCGGGTCCAAAATGACAAATCCGGCTTCCTCCAATCACTGAGTTGCATCAGGCCAAGATTCCCCCGGGGAGGAAGCCGTGATTGGAGGAAGCCGGATTTGTCATTTCTGACGTCTGCAGAGGCTTCCAACAGCAGTGGGAATCGCTGGAGCGGCTGCCAGAATGAAAAGGTAAGTTTTTGAAGAAAAAGAGTGAAATGTCAATTTTGATGAATTAAAGTGCCCTTGTTTTTATTAGGATTATTAAAAAACGGCCACTAATTCATCAAAATTGACCTTCACTTTAATTAAAGGGACAGTAAACTCAAAACTAAACTTTCATGCAATTTTTAGCATCTTTCTAATGTATTTGTATTTTCTAGTTTGCTTTGTTCTCTTAGTATGATCAAAATCATACCTAGGTAGGCTCCGGAGCTCGAAGCTAGCTGCTAATTGGAAGATTTTTACTTCCATGCCCCTTTAAGAGTTGACATTCTGTCCCCAATAAGTAGCTGTTCAGATAGTTAAACTTCAGATACAAGTTCAGCAATTGCCCGTTACACTCCTGACTATATAAAGAATTCCCTATTACTGCTACATTCATGACCCACTTTTTCTTTTTTTAGCTGCAAATGACACTACAAACCTTGCAAAAAAAAAAAAAACGTAGAAAAATGAGTAAGGGAAGGAAGTAGGAGGGGAAAAATGAATACACAGAAAAGTTTATTTTAGAAGCTGGTTTCTTTTTTTTTTTTTTTTTTGCTTGTTCAGGTGTTGCAGTTGTGACATTTTTCTAAAAACGCCCAGTTTCCAAACATTTTCTACTCATTCCCTTACCAAATGTGAGTGTGGCTTTTTAGCAGATGATTAGCTTGGTGTTTTGGGCGCAAGACATATATTTCCACTAATCTTTTTTCAAACTCCAAGAAAATTGCAGTTCACTGAGCAATATTTTAAAATAAAAATAAAGGATCATAGAGCACCCCCTGATGGTTTACAGGTTGTTAGAGTGCAGAGTGGAACTTTTTTTTTTTTTTTTAAAGGGACAGTCTACACCAGAATTTTTATTGTTTTAAAAGATAGATAATCCCTTTATTACCCATTTCCCAGTTTTGCATAACCAACACAGTTATAATAATATACTTTTAACCTCTGTGGTTATCTTGTATCTAAGCCTCTGCAAACTGCCCCTTTTTTCAGTTCTTTTGACAGACTTGCAGTCTAGCCAATCAGTGCCTGCTCCCAGATAACTTCACGTGCACGAGGACAATGTTATCTTTATGAAATATGTGAACTAACACCCTCTAGTGGTGAAAAACTGTTAAAATGCAATCTGAAAGAGGTGGGCTTCAAGGTCTAAGAAATTAGCATATGAACCTCCTAGGATAAGCTTTCAACTAAGAATACCAACAGAACAAAGCAAAATTGGTGATAAAAGTAAATTGGAAAATTGTTTAAAATTACATGCTCTATCTGAATCATGAAAGTTTATTTTGGCCTAGACTGTCCCTTTAAAGTGATGATAAACTTTGCGGCATTGTAATGTTAGCGATATTTTAGATGTCATTAAATTAATCAGTTGTAATGAAGATGCAGTAAAAGTTACTTTTTAATCTAGCGGTGTCAGTCTAATACCTTGCGCTTCGGCTGCCCACTTCAAAAGTAATTTTTTTTACCTCTGTGATTATCTTATATCTAAGCCTCTTCTGACAGCCGCCTTATCACATGGCTATTTATTTATTATCTATTGACTTGCATTTTAGCCAATTAGTGCAGTGTCAAGCACAACCTCTTGGGAGAGAGCACAATGTTATCTATATGGCATACATGAATTAGCAGTGTCTTGTTGTGAAAAACTAATAAAAAAGCATGTGATAAGAGGCTGTCTGTAGTGGCTTAGAAACAGGCAGAAATATAGAGGTTTAAATGATATAAAGTATATTAATATAACAATGCTGCTTGTGCAAAGCTGGGGAATGGGTTGTAAAGGCGTTATCTATCTTTTTAAACAATACAAATTTTGGTGTTGACTATCCCTTTAAAGGGTTTTTCGCCCTGTACTAGCACAGGCATGCTGCTAAAACATGCCTTACTCCTGGACTCATTGGGTGTAGCGCGGTCTTGCCACTGTTTAACTCCTTCAGTGGAAATTGACAGTCTAAGGTAAGATGTACTGCTGTTAAGGGGTTACAGTTGCATGCTCTATCTGAATTCCCAAAAGAAAAATGTGGGCTTTAAAGTGATGGTAAACTCTCCCCTTTTTAAAATCAGATCTGGAATGTAAGCGCTATTTTAGATGGAGTTTAATTTATTAGCTGTAATGAAGATGCGCTATAACTTAGTTATTAATATAGATATGAAATTCAAATACCCCACGTTACACCACCCACTTCAAAAGTCAATTTTCCTGTCAGCTAAATGATTGAATTACTCTCCAATCAATGCTCTAGTTACAACAAAAGTGCCAGATGGGGAAAGCGCTGATTGGACAACAATTCAATCTGTTAGCTCACAGAAAATTTTACTTTTGAAGTGGGCGGAGGAGCCTGCAGTATTTGAATTTCATATCTATATTAAAAAGCATGTTATACTGCATCTTCATTACAGCTAATGAATTAAACTCCATCTGAAATAGCGCTTACATTCCAGATCTGATTTTAAAAAGAGGAGAGTTTATCATCACTTTAATGTTCCTTTAAGATTGCATTAAAGCCCTAACCTTAAAGATACAGTAAACTCTAAACAAGAGCACCATTTAAATATGCTAAGCATTTTTTTGGCGTGACTAAACTGGAAGCTGTTTATTTTAGTTTTTAACTGACAAAATGTGCATTCCTGTGTACAACCGGAGGTCAGTGAAGACTGATAAACAATACATTATTGGTAGACTACCATCAAACAAAACCCTTTTTCTAAATATAGTAATATGTTTTTCAAAATAACAAAACCTGTAATACATTTTAATACGCTCTATTTGACACTCAACAAAGAAAGAAACAACATTTTAACTTCCCATTAACATCTAAAAAGCTTCTCCTGCACTTGCGTAGCCTGATGGCTTAATAATTTGATATCGTTTTGTCTACCCCAGTATTAGAGTGTGACTGGCAAATTAGACATGGCTGCCCTATAGTTGAACTGTTTGTTGAACAACCAAGCGCTAGACCCTCTGGGTCAACGATTGCTTTTAGAAAGGTGCTGTCAAATTAGTTTGGTTCATGTGAATGAAACATTATTCTCAAAATTACAGCCCTTGCTCTTAAACTGCTAGTTGCTGCACTGTACCTCAAAAGGGGAAAAAAATGAAATAGAACCAACACAGGATAAAATTGCAGAGAGATCTCAAGTTTCTGAGACCAGAGATTTTCTAAAGGGGAACTTGGCTTCTGAGACAAGAGGCTATTTATGCTACTTCTGTCATCGTCTTTCTTTCTTTCTTTCTTTCGTGAACAGTAAACAGTACAGTGTGATCGGGTGAAAACTCCAGTCTTACAAAGCATCTGTAACCAAACTGTCCATGAAAATAAATCTTGATGGATATTTGAGGTGCTCGGCTGGTGGAAAAACGCAGGCCGAATTCTCCTGCCGTGAATGAACAAACCCAGCCTTGAGAAACTCAGCGCTATGCGCCTGTAAGAAACACTCCTCATCAATGTGTGCTTTCAACTCTCGTTGTTAAAGGGACAGAAAACTCAAATTTTTTCTTTCATAATTCACATAGAGCATGACATTTTAGACAACTTTCCAATTTACTTCTATTATCTAATTTGCTTCATTCTTTTGGTATTCTTTGTCAAAAAGCAGCAATCACCATTGGGAGCTAGTTAATGTACTGGGTGAGCCAATAAATAACAAATAAGGCATATATGCACAGCCACCAATCCGCAGCTCCTGAGCCTAACTAGGTTTCCTTTTCAGCTAGGAATACCAAGAAAACTAAACAAATTAATTGAAGTAAATTGGAAAGTTGTTTAAAATCACATGCTCTATCTGAATCATGAAAGGAAAAAAAATGGGTTTCATGTTACTTTAAAGGGACAGTCTACACCAGAATTTTAATTTTTTTAAAAGATAGATAATCCCTTTATTACCCATTCCCCAGTTTTGCATAACCAACACAGTTATAATAATATACTTTTAACCTCTGTGATTATCTTGTATCTAAGCCTCTGCAAACTGCCCCTTTATTTCAGTTCTTTTGACAGACTTGCAGTCTAGCCAATCGGTGCCTGCTCCCAGATAATTTCACGTGCATGAGCACAGTGTTATCTATATGAAATATGTGAACTAACACCCTCTAGTGGTGAAAAACTGTTAAAACGCATTCTGAAAAGAGGTGGCCTTCAAGGTCTAAGAAATTAGCATATGAACCTCCTAGGTTAAGCTTTCAACTAAGAATACCAAGAGAACAAAGCAAAATTAGTGATAAAAGTAAATTGGAAAAATGTTTAAAATGACATGCTCTATCTGAATCATGAAAGTTTATTTTGGCCTAGACTGTCCCTTTAATATAACTGTGTTGGTTATGCAAAACTGTGGAATGGGTAATAAAGGGATTATCTATCTTTTAAAACAATACAAATTCTGGTGTAGACTGTCCCTTTAATTCATAAAGGGATGACTACATTGCCAAGGTGGATAAACTTTGAAATTTGTCAGAAAATATTCTATTGTTCATTTCAAAGTAAAAGTGCTAATGCTTTGCCTTTTTTATTGTGTATTTATCAGTTATTCAATTCTACTGTAATTAGTGATCGATAATTTAAAGGGACAGTCTACACCAGAATTTGTATTGTTTAAAAAAATAGATAATTCCTTTATTACCCATTACCCAGTTTTGCATAAACAACCAAGTTATATTAATATACTTTTTACCACTGTGATTACCTGGTTTCTAAGCCTCTGCAGACTGCCCCCATATTTCAGCTCTTTTGACATACATGCATTTAAGCCAATCAGTGCTGACTCATAAATAACTCCACGGTAGTGAGCACAATGTTATCTATATGACACATATGAACTAGCAGTGTCTAACTGTCAAAAACCTGTCAAAATGCACCGAGATAAGAGGCAGGTCAACAGCGTCGAAATTAGCATATGAGCCTACCTAGGTTTAGCTTTCCACAAAGAATACCAAGAGAGCAAAGCAAATTTTGTGATAAAAGTAAATTGGTAATTTTGTTTAAAATTGCATGCCCTACTAGAATCATGAAAGTTTAATTTTGACTAGACTGTCCCTTTTTATGATCAGAAAAATAGTACAGGCACATGCTCAGTATAGGGCCATTTTTCACTGAAACAATAATGTTAAAAGTGATGCTGACAAAAATAAAAGTGGATGATTTATGATCACATTGATATTGAAAAATGTCTCATCGGATAGTTATCAAACGATTGATCAACCACATAGTTGTATACAAGCAATAGACACATAACAGTATTTTCTTTTTGCACTGCCATGTCCCTTTAAACATTACCAATATTATGTACGAAGGAAAAAAAATGGATAAATGACTTCAAGAGAATTATTTATAATGTGTGTCTTTAACGTGATGCATCTGCCTTCTATTGCCCTCTGGAGAGCGTTTAAGTGAAGCTGTAGGAGGGGTTTTAAGGCATTAGCTTGTCACATTTACAATAAAATATAACAGCATTTCTGTCTGTGGAAATGATTTTGTGCAGCTCTTGATTCTTGTGTAATATGTGTCAGATTTGAACACAATTAGGTTTGATGTGAAGAAAAACACTGAAGGGTGAAATATTTAGAAACGTTCTAATCTGTCTTCTACGTGTTTTACAAGCCCCGTTCATAGTTTCTGGGGCTCGTATTTGCTTATGCTGAGATGATATGCGCATCAACATTACACATGCAACTGAATTAGTTTGTACATTTATATATATGATCAACACTGGAATTTGTCCTCAAATTTAAATTGGGGTTTCAAAGGGACAGTAAACACTTTTATTGTAATATGAAATGTTTAAAGGGATATAAAATGGCAAATAATAAAATTGTCTATTATGTTAAAGCATTTTATTTTATTATTGCATTATTGCTTGTATATAACTGTGTATTTAATCCATGCAAATAAATTAAACACATAGTTAAAGTCAGCCCCAGAGCAGAAATGCAGTACCGGAATCTGGTGAGCCAATCACAAGAGACAATTGCGTAGCCACCAATCACCAGCTAGCTCAAAGTAGTGGATTGCTTCTGCTGAGGATATTACATATGCCTTTCAACAAAGGATAAAGTTACATTTGATAACGGAAGTGTCTTAGAATGACATACTTTATCTTAATCATGAACGTTTAGTTTTGAATTTTCATTATGCATAATGAAACAGCTTTGCAATATATTTCATTATGTATTTTCCCCCCTTTTCCTGTGATTTAAGTGTGAAAATTGTGGACTAGAGCAAAGAGCAGGCTTCACAAGCCTAAATCTTCCACATATAGCTACTGAGGCCAAACAGTGAATATTTGGTTAATACGTCATTTCCAGAGCCAACTTCTGATTGGCTTCTCCAAGACCTGGGTGGAGTTTGACCATTTAAAAAAAAATATTGCAGCAAACAAGGCATTTATTTCTCCTATCAATTTTTAGACTCTGCTATGTTAATCTAATGGAAAACTGCAGAAAAATATAATTATGAAGTGTTTTTTTCTTTACTATTCCTTATATGTTGTAGCAGCACTGTAATTAGACAGATGTTAAAAGAAAAAAAAGGAGGCATTGTGAAGCTAATTTGAATATCAATACCCAGAACCACCTGCTCCAGCAGTGGAAAACACTAGTTTTTCTTTCAGAGAAAAAAAAGTTTCCTTATTTGTTTAAATGAACAGATTTTCTATACAATTAGCTATATTGTATCAATGTTGCAATTTAATATGCAAGAAATAAAATATCACTTTAACCACACTTTTGGTCATCTGCTTTTTTTTGTAACTATTCCTGTTTACACACAGTGTGGGATGAGATGTTCATTATATATAAATAAAGCAAAATGGGATACATTTTAAATCAAAACCTAATCATTGTTGATAGTCTGACTCTGATTCTGAGCTGAACATAAAAACATCTTGATAAGCATTTTTTTTTCAGAACTCTGGACAGCACTTTTTTATTGGTTGATGAATTTATCCACCAATCAGCAAGGACAACACAGGTTGTTCACCAAATATGGGTCGGCATCTAAACATTCTTGCATTTCAAATAAAGATACCAAGAGAATAAAGAAAATTTTATAATAGGAGTAAATTAGAAAGTTGCTTAAAATGTCATGCTCTATCTGAATCACGAAAGAAAAAAAATTGGGTTCAGTGTCCCTTTAACAAATTAGTATAAAAATGACTACTTATGTGTAGTAAAGCAACTTTGCAGTATACTTTCATTATTTATTGTGCCCACTTTTCATGTAATTTATCTCTGAAAATTGTGGAGCTACTCATTTTCATGGCAATAACTGCACACTATCCCTGCTACATATCTTTCCCTAATTGGCTTCACCAGATAACTGCAAAGCAATGCACTTTATACTAACATAATGACAGTGGCTAGCTTGGTCAGCTGCAGATGATTGGACCCACCAAATACAGCAAGTGGTGGGTGGCGTTCAGCTGTTGAAATCAATTGCAGCAAGCAAAGTGTTTATTTTAAAACATGTTCAGACTTGGCTGATATGTTATAAAATAGCAAGACACCACAAATGGGGTTTAATGCACCTAACAATATATAGTTTTATTTGACTATTTAGTCCACTGTAGAGAACATGTCCGCCCGACATCACAGAATGCTGTCGGCATTTAACATTGCAGAAGCAGTTTTAGTGAACTGCTTGTGCAATGCCGCCTCCTGCAGATTTGCGGCCAATCTGCTGCTAGCAGGGGGTGTCAATCAACCCGATCGTATGTGATCGGGCTGATTGCTGTACGTCGCCTCAGAGGTGGCGTACGAGTTAAGGAGCTGCTTCTTAACTCCTGTTTCCGGCAAGCCTGAAGGCTCACGCTAAACAAATGTATCTAGCCCATTCGAGCCATGATAAATCGGCCCCATAGTCTTCATAATTCTGGGAAAAAAATTGTCTTTTTTTCTGTTTTTTTCCCCTTCTATTCAGAAAAGTGGAAAATGTTAATGTTTTGTCTGTTGACATTAATATTCCCAGCTTTTGTGTAAACTGATAGATTTGCCAAAGACTTATTTCCTGTGGTGCATTCCTCATTCCTCACAGAATCAGACCTCACAAACTGCATTTACCTTATCTACACTGGAAGATCTGACATTTTTTTAGTTTTTTTTTTATCCTGTTGACAGTTGTTCTGTCAAACAAAACTTAGTATCTGATGTGCTTTTGTGCTGAGAAAATATTTAGTGATTTAGTAACTTGCTCATATGCACCCTTTAGCTGTCATGCCAGGAATACATGGGGTGACTTAAATTGCAGGTGCAATATTAAAGGGATAGAAAGGTTAAAAAATAAAATGTGCACGGATGCATTTCACTTTGGAATATAACCATTTTTTTGCAATATACTTCCATTAGCAAACATGCTTCTAGTAAACATTATGACTGTTTTTCAGCAGCATACATACATATGCTGTGAGGCCCTGTGCACCAGTATTTAAACACCATGGGGCATATCTATCAAGCTCCGGATAGAGCTTGAGGCCCCTTGTTTATGGCGAGCCTGCAGGCTCGCCAGAAACACCAGTTATGAAGCAGCGGTCTAAAGACCGCTGCTCCATAACCTGTCCGCCTACGATCGGGTTGATTGACACCCCCCTGCTGGCGGCCAATCTTGTGAGCTGCTGGTGCACTGCTGAATACGGAGAGTGTATTGCTCTCCGGATTCAGCGAGGTCTGGCGGACCTGATCCGCACTGTCGGATCAGGTCTGCCAGACTTTGATAAATAGAGGCCCATGCCTGCTAAGAGAGGTGTCTGTGGTCTGTATTGCTTCTGAAGAGAAAATTTGTGTCATACAAAGCTACTGCTGACTCTTAAGAGAAGGTGTGGTGTTTAAATACTGGTGCACAGGCCCTCACATGATATGTGCGTATGCTGCAGAAAAAAAGTAATAACTTTTATTAAAAGCATTTTTGCTAAGTATATTGAAAAAAATCTTATATTTGACATTGAAATGCACCCGTGCACATTATGGGCATTATGGTGCAAAAATAGGCCATACTTAAAGGGACATTCCAGACAAAATTGGAATCAACATGGGTGCATTTCAGTTTTGAATAGAAACATTTTTTTGTAATATACATGTATTAGCAAACAAGCTTCTAATAAAATTTATAGCTGTTTCAAAAGTGTATTTAAGTATGCACCATGCACCAGCATTTTAAACACAGCACTTTCATAGATAGCCTAAGGTGCTTGTATCATCTGGTATTGACTCAGTTTGTTAATTACTGGCATGATACAAGCCCCATCTGAGCATCTGTAGTATTTAAAATGCTATGCTTCACATGCACGTGCAGAGAAAAATGCTAACACTAAAGAAGTGATATATTTTGCTAAAATCAATATGTTTCTATATCATGATGTAAGTCATCTATGTGCATTTAAATTTTGACTGGAATGTTCCTTTAAGCCCATATACCAATGACATCAACTCTTTTGGAAAAGCTGAAGCCCAATTTAAAGGGAAGTGTTTCTTTGATATACCCATAATTAAGAACTGCTTTGCAAATATCTGTATACAAATTAAGGGCTAGATTACAAGTGGAGCGCTAAATTATTATTAATATGACAGGAGCAAGCTGCACTTAGTCTTATGGCGCGGTCGGGCCGGACTGTGACTATACAGCTGGCCCGATGCGCTGACTAAATATAACAGACCCGCTCAGCAGAGAGTGGGTCTGTAAAAGCGCCATATTTTTAACATATTAAAAAGTAAAAAAGGCATTTATAACTATAGCACTTAAATAATGTTATATAATTCTGCACTATGTGCAGAATTATATAACATTATTTTTAAGGTTTACTGTCCCTTTAAATGTTCGTGTTTCAGATAGAGAATGCCATTTTAAGATACTTTTTACTATTATCAAAATGACTTTGCTCTCTTTGTTGAAAGGCTACCTAGGTAGACTGGTTAAGGTTGCTACACACATTTGTCTCTTGTCATTGGCTCAATAGAGGTGCTCAGCTAGCTCCCAGCAGTGCCATGTTGCTTCAGAGCTGTGTGGCTCACCAGATGGGCTCAGCTAGCTCCCAGTAGTGCAATGCTGCTTCAGAGCTGAGTGGCTCACCAGATGTGCTCAGCTAGCTCCCAGTATGCAATGCTGCTCCAGAGCTGAGTTTGACTTTTGCATGTGTTAAACACATAAGGTCCGATCTAATGATTTAATTACAAGGGATTCACCATTCAAGTCCATAGCGTTTTTCTAAAGGACTGTGATTGGCCCCATAGTAATATGCAAGAAATATTGCAATGTTAACATATTCTAACGCAATGGAGAATCATTTTCTTTTGTCACTTTTATGCTTCTTTAACCTGTATATAAGAATTGGTTTGCCCTGTCTGGCAGCTAAGCAGTTAATGAGCCTTCGGTAAAAACATTTTATGGCATTTTTTTCCCTTTGACTCCAGCCATGAATTTGAGTCTGCTGTTGCGTATTCCTTTAGTTGTGATGTGCACCCAGGAGCTGAATCTATTTACCAATAACATTAATAGAACACTATATCCCTGCTCATCATAAAACGCGGAGAGTGGTGCATTATGCAACAGCTACCTCCTGTTCTCTGGGTTTTTAGTTCGAAGCCCATACCAGCCCATTTGTTCCTGCCTTTCATTAGCAAAAGCACCTGCTGTGAATCCATAAGCAGAGCTCTACGCATCTCCTTGTCCTATTCATTCAGTTTCCCTTCAGGAATCAAGGACGAAGGCAACATGTTATTTCACTTTCTGAATTCACATTTTTCTCAGCAGTACAGAATTCCTCTGCAAAGTAAGGACAGGTGACGAAAATGTTTTATAAGGACGTGATATCATTCTTATGCACATAAACAATACTGGTGGTTTGCCTGCAGTCATTACGTTGTATGTCTTATACACTTACTTTTAAGTGTAAATGGGATTTACAGCAAAATACTAGATAGATGGAAAGTGTTAGTCATAAAACTGAGTCATTTACAGGCAGTTTAATGGCTTAGGCAAACATTCCTTTCTATTTGTGGAGCAAAGCTGCTATCCATTTATACCATAACATACATAAAACATATTAGTCTTTCCTATACTAGATAAGAGCTCATTTACTTTGTTTATATATCAAAATATGTAGACGGTCCCTTTAAAAATCTTCTGCAATATTACATTTTTAACCTTAGTTCATGGTATGAAAGTTAAAGGGACAGTATACTCCAGAATTGTTATTGTTTAAAAAGATAGCTAATCCCTTTATTTCCCATTCCCCAGTTTTGCATAACCAACACGGTTATATTTATATACTTTTTACCTCTGTGATTACCTTGTATCTAAGCCTCTTCAGACTGCCCACTTATTTCAGATCTTTTGACAGACTTGTATTTTAGCCAATCAGTGCACTCGTGAACCAACGCCCTCTCTGTGAAAAACTGTCAAATGCATTGAGGTAAGAGGCAGCCTTCAAATGCTTAGAAATTAGCATATGAGCCTACCTAGCTTTAGCTTTTAACTAAGAATACCAGAAGAACAAAGCAATTTGATGATAAAAGTAAATTGGAAAGTTGTTTAAAATTGCATTCCCTATCTGAATCATGAAAGTTTAATTTTGACTAAACTGTCCCTTTAATGTAATTTAATTATTAAGGGACATAATACTCATATGCTAAATCACTTGAAACTGATGCAGTATAACTGTAAAAAGCTGACAGGAAAATATCACCTGAGCATCTATATGTAAAAAAGGAAGATATTTTACCTCACAATTTCCTCAGCTCAGCAGAGTAAGTTCTGTGTAAAATGTAATACTCAGTTGCAGTCCAGCTGCAGGTAAAAAAATGAAGAAATGAACAGCAGCCAATCAGCATTAACAGTGCTGACCAGGGTCATGAACTCTTTTACTGTGATCTCATGATATTTCTTTGTAAACTTCCTTACACTGAATAGGGAAATAAGATGAGTGTGCACGAAAGCTCGCTCCTTCCGCTGTCCCAGGACAGACATATTGATATGCTGCTTAGAAGTCCTTTACGTTTGAGGTAAAATATCTTTCTTTTTTACATAGAGATGTTCAGGTGATATTTTCTAGTCAGCTTTTTAGAGCTATACTGCATCACTTTCAAGTGTTTAAAGTGTTTAAACATTTGGGTATTATAGCAATTTAAAGGGAGAGAGCCTACCCAGGTTTAGCTTTCAACTAAATAAATTTAATGATAAAAGTAAATTGGAAATCTCCTTATAACCATTTAAAGGGACAGTAAACACAATGCAATTACTAGACATTTCTGTTGTGTTGCTATAAAATAACATATCAGCAAAATTTTAATGTTTTAAAACAAATTAAAATCATTTTTACTGCAGTTATTTTTCAATAAAACTCCACCCAGAAAACAAGGCTTGCCACAGTCAAACGTTTGTATATAGTACTCTGTTTTGCAGGTGGTATCAGTGAAAGCCAATCATGGACAGAAATGTAGCACAGTTTGCCTTGAGAAGTCAGTATGGTGCTTTTTATTTTCTGAGAATTAGAAATTGCTCAAATTTAAGAGCTAAATTATATGAAAAGGGGCAAAATAATGAAAAAGTACTGCATAGTTGTTTCATGATGCCCTTTAAATGTGCCTTGAAGTGTGCTTTTTGCAGGAACTGCTCTTATAGGGACGTGGAAGTCTAAATTAAAATTTTGTGATTCAGATAGAGTACATTTACTATTATCAGAGCGTTAACTGCAATTTTTTGTGTCATGGCCAGTACAGCAGAGCTCACAACCATCCCAGATTTTTCAGAATTGCCACTATTTGACATTTGTGCTATTCCTCCAACTGTGTTCCCTAAAACACTCCCACAAATCTATGTCTCCGCCTCTTAATGTACAGCCATACCCAATGCCGCACCAGTCACGCCCACAGACCTCCCCTACTCCACCTACAGGGAGCTCAGCAGCATCACTGAAATTCAATTACTTCCACTCAAGATTCTGCCACAACCACTTAGACTGTTTTCTAAGCCTCCTGGTCCTGACAGCTGCCTTCTTTGCATAATAAGTAATCCCAGACTAACTACACCCTTTCACAGATTAATTAATCCATCCTGTACCTGATTACCTTCTGTTGGTATGTACTAGTTCAAAATATATATAGTGACAAAAGGGTTAATATACATTTTCTTGTTTATACTGTACCTTAAAGGAACACTGAACCCAAATTTGTCCTTTTGTGATTCAGATAGAGCATGCAATTTTTAGCAACTTTCCAATTTACTCCTATTATCAATTTGTCTTCGTTCTCTTGCTATCTTTATTTGGAAAAGAAGGCATCTAAACTTGTTTCTTAGTTCAGCACACTGGACAGCACTTTTTTTTGGTGGATGAATTTATCCACCAATCAGCAAGGACAACCCAGGTTGTTCACCAAAAATGGGTCGGCATCTAAACTTACATTCTTGTATTTCAAATAAACATACCAAGAGAAAAAAGACAATTTAATAATATGAGTAAATTAGAAAGTTGCTTAAAATTTCATGCTCTATCTGAATCACAAAAGAAAAAATTTGGGTTCAGTGTCCCTTTAAGGCCTAGTTGCCTAAGATGAAATAAATTACACATTTTTCCCTTTTTTACCCACTTTGCAAAAACTAATGACACATAAAATTCATGGGCCTACTTTAAAATGGCTGAGGTTGTATATTTTTTTTCTCAGAGCTTGTTAACATTGCTACTCTTATTGCTGCAGTCATTTTAATTTATCTTTGTACTAATAAAGCGAACTGGGTAGTCTATATTATTTTTATTAATTGCACTAGGGCCACTCTGAGGATTGCAAGAGAGCAGTGCATTTGCTGCATAAATATATTAGTGATCATAATTACGGGCACTGATTTTATAATCTGGGACCATACATTTGATATATTTAAAACATTTAGAGCTTTGAAGTAGTAATATGAGATAGAGGACACAGCAATGAGAGTCTTTTCTCCAAACCACATTGTGAAACAGAGTCCTAAAATCAAATTGCACCACTTTTCTCCCATGTGTGATATTTTGAACATCAAGTTATTAACTGGATCATAATTTATTTTTAAGGGACAATAAGTGAATTTCCTCCATATATAATTAGATCAAGGCAAATTAATATTTAAATTATACTCAGAATTGCACAGTTATAGGTATAATTGACCTTTTATTTTCCCTCCCTGAAGGGCAGCAGGCAGTACAGCCAACCAGAAGGCCACCCTTCACACCATTTACTTGGTATAACGCTCGCAGTGCTCTTGCGCATGCACGGTAGTTCCCTTCAAGTTGTCTACATTGCTCTGTCGACTTGAAAGGAGATACCATCACAGCAAGCAAATGCTATAGCAAGTGAATTGAAGGTTCAATCGCTTCCTGGCTGCAGTTTGCAATGCAGGACAGACTCTTGGGTCAATTATACCACAGGACAGGGGCAGAACCTGTTACTTTCCCAGGAAACTCGTAACAGATGGCATTAGGGTTGTCACCCTCATTAACATAAATTTGCATAAATAATTGTGCAGCATAAATTAGAAACTAAAGCTGTCAGGCCTGATTTTAAAGGGACATTAAACATTTTAAGATAGTAATATAAAATGATAAATCGTATATAAATACAAAATACTCTGCAATATACTTTCATTATTTATTTTCTCTTCTTTTCCTATAATATCATTGTAAAATTCTGAGCTTTTCAGTTCCTTTTAGAAATGAAAGTGCAGAACACTTTTATTCCACACAGCCATTGGCTGCTCACTCTAGTCACCTATTTATAACTGTCCCTTATTGCTCACAGCGAGAATGTAACTTAAGTTACAACATGGCAGCTCCAATTGTTTTATAGACACTAAAACTTTACACTTAATTTGTAAATATTTAAACAACTTATGAAACTTTAAAAAAAATATACCTACATATTATTCTCAGACTAATCTTTTCTTTGAATGTGTCATTCTAGTGTATAATGTCCCTTTAAATGATCATTGGTTTACAATTACATTCTAAACACACTTAGAAGAAGTTTCACCATGATGGCATCTTTATTTCTATATTTAATCTTTACTTCCAACTTTGACCTGAACCTTCAAAATTCCCGTTCATGGGCTAGATTACAAGTGGTGCATCATTTTAGTTTTTTTTCCCAAATGTGCGCAAACTTTGACAAAAGTAAGCTTTTAACAAAGGCGTATTACAAGCTGAAAGTAAAAAGATTGTACGCGAGCAAAAGCTAACACTTGCACGCTTGCCTGCTAACACTACACCGTGAAAGACCAACTGTGCTAATGCCGAAGGTAGTTATAAATATTAAACATTCCCAAAAATGTTACTTTTACTTTTATATATATATTTAACAATACATAGTGAAGACCATTGTCTTTTAAATATCTCTATTATTAAAAACATACTAAAACATATTACAATATATAAAAAAAAAAGTTTAAAGTATTTGAGTGAGTGAAAAGGACTCCAAAGTGTGTGTGTGTATATATATATATATATATATATATATATATATATATATTTCTCTTGTTAAGTGTGTTCAGTCCACGGGTCATCCATTACTTATGGGATATATTCTCCTTCCCAACAGGAAGTTGCAAGAGGATCACCCAAGCAGAGCTGCTATATAGCTCCTCCCCTCACATGTCATATCCAGTCATTCTCTTGCAACCCTCAACAAAGAAGGAGGTCGCGAGAGGAGCTGGAGTTTTTACTTAACTATTCTTAAATCAAAAGTTTGTTATTTTAAATGGCACCGGAGTGTGCTGTTTTTCTATCTCAGGTAGTATTTGGAAGAAGAAACTGCCTGCGTTTTTTTTCTATGATCTTAGCAGGCGTAACTAAGATCCACTGGCTGTTCTCGACATTCTTATGCACACTAACACCATGTTGGCAAAATACCGGCTGGGTGGCAACCCTATTTGGCTGGTATGAATAAGATACAGTGATATGATATATACTTTTTTTTTTTTAAGCTAAGATTGCTTGTTTTAGAGTTTGCAACCTAAAATTTTAGTTTTGCTACAATAATGTCAACTCGTTTCAAGATTGGGCAAGATTACATATGCGGCATCATTTTTACGCGGTTTTGGTATCACATATACGTACGGTCACCGCCATACACAAATAGTGAATTCAAGATACACGTTTAAATATGGGGTCCCTTGCATTCCTATTGGCTGATTTGATTCAAAATTAAATCAGCCAATAGGATGAGAGCTACTGAAATTCTATTGGCTGATTTGAACAGATAAGATCAGCCAATAGGAATGCAAGGGACACATGTTTAAACACATACCTTGAATTCACTATTCAGTGTATACCGGCGATCGTACAAAGAGGATCCTCCACGCTCTATGGCTCCGTGGTCGCCGGTCCTGCTCCGCACTCATCTACGCTCTGAATGAAGAAGGAAGAAGTCCCCGCTTGGAAGAAGATGTCGGCCGCTTGGAAGAAAATCTTCACCGCCTGGAACAGGACCTTCTCCGCCGGACTTCAGGAACGGTGAGTACCTATTTGGGGGTTAGACTTAGGCTTTTTTTTTTTTTAGAATAGGGATTTATTGGGCACTCTTAAAAGAGCTGAATGTCGTTTCCATCTAAAGGGGAGGAGAGTTCACGGCTTCATTCATTACTATTGAGAATTAAGAACCTGGCCACCAGGAAGAGGCAAAGACACCCCAGCCAAAGGCATAAATACCTCCCCCACTTCCCTCATCCCCCAATCATTCTTTGCCTTTCGTCACAGGAGGATTGCAGAGAAGTGCCGGAGTTTCGGGGTAGTCTCTTATGGAGGGTAGTACTCTTCGCATTGGGACTGGAGTTTTAAGTAGTCCTGTCTGCCTCTCAGTGAGAGCCTGGGCGAAAGTTAGAGTCCCGAGATGCAGGGAGAGTCTTTCTGCAAAACAATCCCAACTCATATTAACAGCTCCACAAGCAATCAGTGTTGACGAGTTTTGCTGCCAGCTTTCTACACTCAAGTCCATGTTTGGAGCGAGGCTACTAACCTGTC
Organism: Bombina bombina; assembly: GCF_027579735.1. NCBI lineage: Eukaryota > Metazoa > Chordata > Amphibia > Anura > Bombinatoridae > Bombina > Bombina bombina. The sequence continues at coordinate 924,879,865 of NC_069502.1, forward strand.
ACATTTGTAGGGCCGTGTTCCTGTTCCACGGCGTAGATTCTGGTAAGATCGTTTCATTTATTGTTACTAATAACATAAAAGACAGGGTCACAGTGTGGCGCCTCTTTATCTTTACAGAATCAAGTGTTAATATTCCTGGAAGGGGGATTATTGAACAGGGGGGGTTTATACATTATATTGTTTATTGTGTCATTGCTGTGTTATGTGCGAGATGAGGCTCTGCCAATGTGTGGAACTTTCAGGTTATTTGCGGGAATCTTGCGCGACCATTTTTGGCGCGTTTTTCCCTAGTGCAGGGATGGTCCCGCCAGGCACTCCATGTGACTGGGTGTGTCTATCTCTCCTTCTCTGTTGATCTGTGGCGCAGGAGACTTAAAGCGGTTTCTGTGGTATGGGTCCTAGGAGGTGGTGAGTGCCCCGGCCATTGGCAGTATAAATGTGCCTTTTTTGTAAATTAGTTAGTCTGATCAAAAGCGCAAGCTATGGAGGACTCTGACGCATTAGAGGGCTCTCCCTCTTTAAAAAAGTCTCATTCCTGTGTTTATTGTGAGGAGGTTCTTGTAGATCAGCCTGCTCAACTATGTTCCACATGCCTTGATAAAGTTACAACATCTAAATGTAAACGGATGTCTAGTACTACTGAGCCGTCCACCTCCTGAGGGTTCTTCGTCCCGCGAGGTGCGTTCCCTACATTCATCTCCGATTGCACATGCAGCGCCCCAGGGTCCAACCATTACTCCTTCTGTAGAGATTCATTGGCTGTCAGACTTTGTGGACCAACTGGAATCAGCGGTTTCAAAGGTGATCCATGCCTTACCACGTTCTGCTTAGTGCAAGCGTAGCGTGTATCATGGCGACCCAGCCCAGGGTTTGTCTACACTGATGGAAGATCCAGAGGCTCTATAAGATGACGAGGCCCACTCCGACTCTTCGAAAGGAGACCCCTTCTGGGTCGGAGTCTTCGTCATCTAAACCTCCGGCTGCGGAGGAGCCTGGTTATAGGTTTAGGATGGAGAATGTGTGCTTTCTGCTGTGGCAGGTGATTGCTACTCTGGAGGTTCCGGAAGCTAAGATCCCGGAGGAACCTGCAATTCCTAAGCTTGACAAGGTATACGAGGGCAGGGTAGTACTTCAGTCTTTCCCGGTTCCCGTTAAGATGGCAAATATTATCAAGAATGAATGGGAGCGTTTAGGTTCATCCTTTTCCCCTTCTTCTTTTAAAAAACTGTTCCCCATTCCAGACATTCAGCTTGAGCTGTGGGGGACCATCCCTAAGGTGGATGGGGCTATCTCTACGCTTGCAAAGCGGATGATTATTCCCCTCGAGGATAGTTCGTCGTTTAAAGAGCCCATGGATAAAAGCTAGAAAACATGTTGAGAAAGATGTTTCAGCACACAGGGTTTGTTTTTCAGCCAGCAGCGGCCATTGTGGCTGTCGCTGGAGCTGCAACATATTGGTGTGAATCCCTATGTGAAATGGTCGAGGGGGAGACCCCCCATCGATGAAATACAGGAGAAGATTATTATTAAGATTATTATTATTATCATTCATCTGTGATGCCAATATGCAAATTATTTGCCTGAATGCTAAGGTGTCAGGTTTTACTGTTTTAACGTGCAGGGCTCTGTGGCTAAAATCTTGGTCTGCGGACATGACCTCTTAATCAAGGCTTTTGTCCCTGCCATTTCAAGGAAAGATCCTGTTCGGTCCAGGATTGTATTTGATCATATACACGATCACGGGAGGCAAGGGCGCTTTCCTACCACAGGATAAGATGGCTAAGCCTAAGGGGTCTACTTTTTGTCCCTTTCGTGCGGACAAGGCCCAGCGCCAGCAGCCCACCATGAAAGCGGACCAGTCCAAGGGATCCCGACCGGTCTCCAGATCACGTAGGGGCAGATTATCTCTATTCTCAGACGCTTGGTTGCAGGACGTTCAGGACCCTTGGGTTCTAGAAGTTGTCTCCCAGGGTTACAGGATAGGGTTCAGATCCCATCCGCCTAAAAGGCAGATTCCTCCTGTCAAACCTGTCTTCAAGACCAGAGAAGATAGAGGCCTTTCTATAGTGTGTGCGGGATCTCTCCTCTCTCTGGGTTTTTGTACCAGTACCCCTATCAGAAAGGGGTTTAGGGTACTATTCCAACCTTTTTGTGGTTCCAAAGAAGGAGGGCACGTTCTGCCCAATTCTGGACCTAAAGTGTTTAAACAGGTTTCTGAGTGTTCCATCGTTCAAAATAGAAACGATCAGATCTATTCTGCCCCTATTTCAAGAGGGTCAGTCCATGACAGCTGTAGACATGAAGGACACTTACCTTCATGTGCTAATTCACAGGGACCACTTCAGGTTCCTAAGATTTGCGTTTCTGGACCAACGCTTCCAGTTTGTGTCCTTCCGTGTGGTCTGGCGACGACCCCGAGAGTCTTCATAAAGGTTCTGGGGGCACTGCTTGCAGTGGCCAGATTGAGGGGCATTGCGATGGCTCCGTACCTGAATGACATCTTGGTTCAGGCACCGTCGCTCAGCCTCGCAGGGGATCATTCGAGGGTTATTCTTCTTTTGCTCCAATCTCACAGTTGGTAGATCAACTCAGGAAAGAGTTCCCTGGTTCCCAGAAACAGGGTGGAGTTCCTAGGCACGATAATAGACTCTATGTCCATGAAGATATTTCTCACAGATCAGCAACGCAGGAAGCTTGCATCCACCTGTCTTGCCCTTCAGTCCTCCACAAGCCCATCGGTGGCTCAATGTATGAATGTGATAGCTCTCATGGTTTCAAGCATAGATCTCATCCCATTTGCCAGGATTCATCTCAGACCTCTTCAATTGTACATGTTGAGGCAGTGGAACGGCGATCATTCAGATCTATCACAGCTGATATCCATGGATGCTTGGACTCGGAACTCCCTCTCTTGGTGGATTTATCCGGAGCAGCTGTCCATGGGGACAGCCTTCCTGAGACCGTCCTGGGAGATTGTGACCACGGACGCCAGTCTGATGGGATGGGGAGCTGTTTGGGGTGCCAGGATGGCACAAGGAAAGTGGTCCAGGGAGGAGTCTCTCCTTCCGATCAACATCCTGGAACTACAAGCAATTTACAATGCTCTAAAGGCATGGCCTTTATCAGATTTCAGACCAACAACATTACCTCAGTGGCCTACATAAACCATCAAGGGGGTACGAGGAGCTTCCTCGCAATGAGGGAGGTGTCTCGGATTCTGGAGTGTCTCGGATTCTGGAGTCCCACGACTGCTTACTTTTAGCGTTCACATTCCAGGTGTGAACAACTGGGAAGCTGACTTTCTCAGCAGACAATCCTTCCATCCGGGGGAATGGTCTCTTCACCCCGAGGTGTTTGCGGAGATTTGTCTCAGAAGGGGAAAGCCGGAGATAGATCTCATGGCGTCTAGACTCAATTGCAAGCTACCTCAATACGGGTCGAGGTCCAGGGATCCCCAGGCAGAGCTGATAGATGCCTTAGTGGTTCCTTGGGGATTCAGCCTAGCTTACATTTTTCCACCGTTACCACTTCTACCTTGTGTAGTGATACGCATCAAACAGGAGCGGGCCTTGGCCATTCTGATTGCTCCTTCGTGGCTGCGGAGGATGTGGTTTGCGGATCTGGTGGGGATGTCATCCTCTCCGCCGTGGAGGTTACCCTATCGCAGGGATATGCTGTCACAGGGCCTCTTTCAACATCGATATCTAGATTCTCTGAGGCTGACTGCGTGGAGATTAAACGCCTAGTCTTAGCCAAGAGAGGCTTTTCTGAAAGTGTGATTGATACTCTAATTCAGGCAAGGAAGCCAGTCACTTATCTCATCTACTATAAGGTGTGGAGGACTTACTTGTCCTGATGTGAGAAGCATGGATATCCTTGGCATAAGGTGAAGGTAGCCAGGATTCTGTTCTTTCTCCAAGATGGTTTGGAGAAAGATCTTGCTGCTAATTCCTTAAAGGGACAGATTTTGGCTTTATCAGTCTTGTTGCATAGGAGACTCGCTGAGCTCCCTGACATCCAATCTTTTGTTCAAGCTCTGTCTTTAGACAGTAGACTCCGCCTTGGAGCTTAAACATAGTCCTTAGGGTTTTGCAGAGGGTTCCGTTTCAACCTATGCATTCCATAGGCATTAAGATTCTGTCCTGGAAGGTTCCTGTTGTCTATTGCATCGGCACACAGAGTATCTGAACTAGCTGCCTTGCAAAGTGGTCCTCCTTATCTGGTGTTTCATGCGGATAAGACTGTACTTCGCACTGGGTTGGGGTTTCCCCCCAAAGTGGTGTCTAACCGTAACATCAATCAGGAAATAGTTGTTCCTTCTTTGTGTCCTAACCATTCTTCTTTAAAGGAGAGGTTACTTCATAACCTGGATGTGGTTCGTACCTTGAAGATTTATCTTCAGGCTACAAAGGATTTCAGACAGTCTACATCTCTTTTTGTGGTGTATTCTGGGAAGCGCAAGGGGCAAAGGGCCTCTTCTACTTCTTTGTCTTTTTGGTTGAGGAGCTTGATTCGCTTGACTTATGAGACAGGGGGACATAAGCCTCCTCAGAGTATCACGACTCATTCAACTAGAGCTGTGGCTTCGTCTTGGGCCTTCAAGAATAAGGTCTCTATGGAGCAGATTTGTAAGGCGACTACCTGGTCCTCCTTACACACTTTTACAAAGTTTAACAAATGTGACGTTTTTCCTTCTGCAGAAGCTGTTTTTGGGAGAAAGGTTTTGCAGGCTGTGGTGCCCTCAGATTAGGGTCCGCCTTTTACCCTCCAAGTTTCATTCAGTGTCCTCTAGAGCTTGGGTATATGTTCCCAATAGTAATGAATGAAGCCATGGACTCTCCTCTCCTTTAGATGTAAAACATAAATTTATGCTTACCTGATAATTTCGTTTCCATCGAGGGGTGGAGAGTCCACGGCTCCCGTCCGTATCTCCGATGGGCAGACCTAAATTTATTAATCTTCTGGCACCATTTATACCCTACTGTTCCTGATTCCCTTGGCAGAATGACTGGGGGATGTGGAAAGTGGGGAGGTATTTAAGCCTTTGGCTGGGTTGTCTATGCCTCCTCCTGGTGGCCAGGTTCTTAATTCCCAATAGTGAATGAATGAAGCCGTGGACTCTCCTCCCCTCGATGGAAACAAAATTATCAGGTAAGCATAATTTATGTTTTTAAGGGCGTAAAAGAGCTGAATGCCCTTTTAAGGGCAATGCCCATACAAATGCCCCTTCAGGGGAAATGGGTAGTTTAGGATTTTTTGTTTTTACTTTGAAGGGTTTGGTGGGTGGGGGTTTCTGTTAGAGGGGGGACTTAGTATTTTTTAAGGTAAAAGAGCTGTTTAACTTAGGGCAATGCCCTACAAAAGGCCCTTTTAAGGGATATTGGTAGTTTAGTATTAGATTGGGGGTGTTTTTATTTTGGGGGGGCTTTTTTATTTTCATAGGGATTAGGTTTAATTTTTTTTATTTTTTTATAATTTGGTTTATTATTTTATGTAATGTTAGACTTTTTTATTTTTTGTAATCTTAGATTAATTTAATTGTATTTTGTTATTTTTAAGTAATGTTACCTTTTTTAATTTTAATTGTAAATTAGTTTTTTTTAATTTAGGTAATTGGGGTTAATTTAGGGGGTGTTAGTTTAGGGGGCTTAGTAATTTAATTAGTTATTTGCGTTGTGGGGGTTTGGCGGATTAGGGGTTAATAGATTTATTAGGATTACTGCGTTGTGTGGGTTTGGCGGATTAGGGGTTAATAGATTTATTAGGATTATTGCATTGTGTGGGTTTGGCGGATTACGGGTTAATAGTTTTATTAGGTTTATTGTGTTGTGGGTTAATGGCGGATTAGGGGTTAATACATTTATTAGGTCGTTTGCAATGTTGGGGTTGGCCGATTTAGGGGTTAATACATATATTAGGTAGATTGCGATGTGGGGATTGTCGGTTTAGGGGTTAATACATTTATTATTAGTTCCAATATGGGGGTGATGGCGGATATAGGGGTTTTACGAGTATATTTGGGAGGCGTGTTAGACTTTTACGGGAGATTTAACATTTTTGTTTTTTTCTTAGGCGCCGACAGTTTCTAACGTGCCATAAGTCACTGGGGACTGCAGAAATTTGTATTCACTCATTTCTGGACATTGCTAGTTTATCCGACTTACGGCACTTTATGAACTGCCGGCGCCGTATATGTGACTCCCCGATGTGCGAGGGGAATTTACAGGCGACGCGGGTTTCAGCAGTTACGCTGAACCCTGCGCCGCATATGTAATCTCGCGCATGAATGCCTTTTCACAGGAACCAGAAAAATCATTAAAAATTGCTAAGGAATCTAATTTCATGGAACTGCCTTTTCAAAGAAACAAAATCTTAAAAAAAAAACAAAAAAAACAAGCAATGTAGGATAATTATGTTCGCTTCAATGCATCTTAAATATAAACTCAACAAGCAGCAGTTGCCAAAAAAAAGATAATTCTATTCTTAATGTGCGCAATGTTTAGTAGTCGTAAAAGAGAAGCCCATTCTTTGCCTGCCGAGAGTTCACAGGAATTAATTGGTTGGGGTGTAGATACTTCTTAGTCCACCAGCGTTGTTCCAAAAAAGTGTGTAATTGACCGTTCTAAAAGTGTGGTAAACCTTTATTTAACTCTTGACCCACTGCACATATTGTTAAGCACTTTATTGCATGATGAATTCACAATCTGTTTTATTGCTTGGTGAATGCGATAAGCAAACATGTTGACTTCAAGCTTATAATTCTTTTAATTTGTCCACCAGGGATGTGTTCTGGTCATGTCGGTAAAGGCTACAAAGGCTTGCTGCTTGTTAAAGGGAGTCAGTGTAATCCTCAACTGTAATTCAAAATATATGAGGATTTGAACAGCCTATGTCATATTTAGCTTTTGTGTTTTAATACTTTTCAAAGGCAATTCAAAATTTAAACAGCTGTTCCTGGCAGTATCTGCTCATTAAACACCCTTAAGTAGCATTGATACTTGGTGAAGGGAAAAAAAACCCCAGCAAAAGCTTAGAGAAATGTTCTTTACTGGAAGAACAAACAAAAAAACAAAAACAAAAAAAAACTATAAACTGCCCAAGTTTTTCTAAGGCACTGGTGTGTCCAGGTGCTGCTTGTAAGGAAACCAAACTAGTGTAAAAATGAAAGCCTAACTCACTTGGTAACAAGCAGTGTTTATCCTTGTGCAATCAATAACGCACGACCGGGTATTACTTATTAGTTAAATGTTTATAAGCCCCCGTTACTTATTTAGCATGCCCTATATTTTCAGGGGGAGGTGGTAGTAGCTAATTGCTTTCAAGTCAATGGTTAAAGAGACATGAAACTCACAATTCATATAGAACATACAATTTTAAACAACGTTCAAATTTACTTCTATTATCTAATTTGCTTCCTTGTCTTGGTATCCTTTGTTGAAGTAACAGCAAAGTACCTGATTGAGCCAATAACATGAGGGATATATGTGCAGCCTCAAATCAGCAGCTCCTGAGCCTACCTAGGTATGCCTTTCAACAAAGGATACCAAGAGAGCGAAAATAGATTATAGAAGTAAATTGGAATGTTGTTTTAAATGGTATGTTCTCTCTGAATCGTGAAAGAGAAAAATTGGGCTTCGTGTCCTTTCAAGTGTTGCGCTTGTGAGCAATTCAAATTCTCTTTTAGCATTTTTGAAAACAGGTATTAAGTGTTATCGCTTGCTACTGTGCATTTAAAAATATGGTGCAAAGAACTTAAAGGGACACTGAACACAAATTTTTGCTATTGTGATTCAGATAGAGCATGCAATTTTAAGCAACTTTCTAATTTACTCCTATTGTGAAATTCTTTTCATTCTCTTGGTATCTTTATTTGAAATGCAAGAATGTAAGTTTAGATGCCAGCCCATTTTTGGTGAACACACTGTGTTGTTCTTGCTGATTGGTGGGTAAATTCACCTACCAATAAACAAGTTCTTTCCATGGTTCTGAACCAAAAAAATAGCTTAGATGCCTTCTTTTTCAAATAAAGAAAGCAAGAGAATGAAGAAAAATTGATAATAGGAGTAAATTAGAAAGTTGTTTAAAATTACATGCTCTATCTGAATCACAAAAGAAAAAATTTGGGTTCAGTGTCCCTTTAAACTCCAATACTTAAAGCAGACATCCTCAAAGGGATATAAAAAAAACGATTTTATTTCTTTCATGATTCAGATAGAGCATGCAATTTTAAGCAACTTTCTGATTTACTCCTATTATCATTTTTTCTTTGTTCTTTTGGTATCTTTTTTGAAAAGGCAGGAGTGTAAGCTTAGGAGCCAGACCATTTTAGGTTCAGCACCCTGGATAGCGCTTGCTTAATGGTGATTACATTCAGCCAACCAATAAGCAAGCATAACCCAGGTTCTGAACAAAAAATGGGCTGGCTCCTAAGCTTTACATTCCTGCTTTTTAAATAAAGATAGCAAAAGAACGAAGAAAAATGTATAATAGGAGTAAATTAGAAAGTTGCTTAAAATTGCATGGTCTCTCTGAATAATGAAAGGAAAAAAATGGATTTAGTATCCCTTTAATGTTCCTTTAATATCACTTTAATTTTATGTTGTTTCTTTATTTCTTTTTTTTTTTATTTGCAAGTAACTTAGATGTTGTTCTGATATTTATGTTTTATTGAAAGATTTTCTTTCAGTAAGTTTTCCGCTCACTGTAGGTTTTGGGCTTCTTTACCTCCATATTTTTTTTCCTGATTATACATAATTTATGAGCATTGTTTTGTGCACTTGTTTCCATGTGGATAATGTCAGGTATTTTAGTCTTAGCTAGCACAGATTAATACCCAGGAAGCAGTTGATAATGAAGAACAGCTTAAAGGTTTTCTTGTAACAATAGCAATAACGCTTTGCCTCGGGCCGTAGATTCTATTTATTCAGTATTCATTTATTCCTATAGTCTCATTGGCAGAATTTTGGAATCAGCTGCAGGATTGTTTTCACTTTGTAAAAGAAATGAAAATAAAGAATATTTTTTTTTTTTTACAACATACTTAAAAATATTTACCTTATGATTGATATAGACACTAAATATCCATGGTTAGGGAATTAAATGTTAGTAAGTGACCAAAAGGTTGAACCAGAGTATTATGCCGCAATTTAGATGACTCTGCAACGTGCTGAATAGTGATTCCTTAGATCAGGGGTGACCAATAGGTAGATCGGGATCTACCAGTAGATCCCAAAGGTGCTGTGGTAGATTGCGGCCAATGTGACCAAAATGATGTGGTTAAGTTACGCAATCTCAACAGTGGGGCGTGAGTAGAGTATGGCTGCTAGGGATACCGCTTTGTCTACCGCAGTGTGTAAAGGGTCAGGTCATTAAACAGTCTGATGGTCGGACACGAAAAGTGCTACAGGATTGGATCTTGAGGGACATCGATTTCAACCAATCAATGTAGATGATTTTTGAACAACAGCACAATTGGCCTATCAAAAGCATGGTTGAGTAAGTACTCTCCCAATGGATGTGGCGGTATAGTATAGTTAGGTCTGCATGGCACGCTATTGAAATTTATTTGTGTAAGCCTCACTGGGTCATATCAGGCCAAGCCTGCGGTGCAAAGAAAAGGGGGTCAGTGGCAGTAATTTGTAACATTGCACAAGAGGTTGCTCCTGTTAATCCGTATTAAAGTCAGTGCTACTTTTGTAGCCAGGATTCATCTGTTGTATCTTTATGCTTTTGCACAACCATGTGTTGCTTAACCTTAAAAAATTATGAAACACACATTTTATTTGTTTTCATGATTCAGATAGAGCAGCAATTTTAAACAACTTTCTTATTTACTCCTATTATCAATTTGTCTTCATTCTCTTGGTATCTTTATTTAAAAAAGCTTAGGAGCTGGCCAATTTTTAGTGGGTAGAGCTTTTTGAGCTGGTCATTTGAAAAGTAGATCCCAACACAAAAAAGTGTGGGCACCCCTGCCTTAGATCAGTGCTGAAGCTCATTAAAGGGAATGGTGTACCCTAACCCCCTCCTTTAATTTGTTCCTAGTGATCAATTTTACCTGCTGGAGTGTATTAAAGGGATAGTCTAGTCAAAATTAAACTTTCATGATTCAGATAGACCAAGCAATTTTAAGCAACTATCTAATTTACTCCTATTATGTATTTTTCTTCGTTCTCTTGCTATCTTTATTTGAAAAAGCAAGAATGTAAGCATAGGAGCCGGCCCATTTTCGGTTCAGCGCCTGGGTAGCACTTTCTGATTGGTGTCTAAATGTAGCCACCAATCAGCAAGCGCTACCCAGGTTCTGAACCAAAAATGGGCAGGCTTCTAAGCTTTCATTCAAATAAAGATACCAAGAGAACAAATTAAAAATGATAATAGGAGTAAATTAGAAAGTTGCTTAAATTGCCTGCTCTATCTGAATTATGAAAGTTAAATTTTTTTAGACTAGTCCTTTAAATTGTTTACAAAAAGCTCCTTTACCTTTATTTTGGGATTAATATTATCTGACTTTGCCTATCCATACCTATACTGAAAGTTTCTATACTTAAGTATTGGCTATAAAAAGGCTATGCAAACATAGCCAGCAGAAGAATGTACTCTCCCAGTGGGGGGTTAGAAGAGATAAGTAATAAAATGTTAATTGTCTATTAGGGCTGGACAATTTGGACAAAAAAAATAATCACAATATTTTTTAAACCCCTCCCCGCAATTTAATCGCAATTTTCTTATAAATGACTATAACCTTCATTTTGCATTCTAAAGTTTATTTAACACTACAGAATCTTAATGTACATGTTTCTCAATGTCCAATACACTCTTGGAGCATAAAAATACAAACCACAAAATAGTTAAAATAAAATTTGCAACCTGTGATGTGATTAAATAGCAGCCACTAGCCAGTTATTAGGTCTTATGACACACAACATTGTCATGTTTTCTTGAACAGTCATTCTAACTGTGGACAGTGGTATGATTAACAAATGAAGCAGTGTAAGCCACATACACACACACACACACATATATATATATATATATATATGTGTGTGTCTGTGTGTGTGTATATATATATATATATATATATATATATATATATATATATATATAATCCTGAAGAAAAAAGCGCACTCCAAAGGACTTACTATACCATCCACTTTAATGTGTTAACGTTTTCGAGCTTTAGCAGCTCGTCCTCAGACAGACAGAATTTCTGTCCGTCTGAGGACGAGCTGCTAAAGCTCGAAAACGTTAACACATTAAAGTGGATGGTATAGTAAGTCCTTTGGAGTGCGCTTTTTTCTTCAGGATTGTGCATTTTGTTTGCTGCACCCAAGGCTTTACAAGTGAAGTTAGGAGTGCACTTTGTCTATTTTTGTGTATATATTTATATATAATGTATATATAATATTTTTTTTTCTTCTTCTTTTTTAAACATTTTAATTTGACTGAAAATGAGCCCTGCTCCTTTCCAGGAATCCATTACAGGCATATAGCAGTAGGGGTGGGGGCTGCTCCTTTCAGAAATACTGTGCCTTGCTGATATAAAATACATTGTAGATGCAGTTAAATTAACCCAGCAGCAGAGGGGACTGCAGTTTTAGCCTTTTTGGGAGCCGTGTGGTTAACTGCATCTGCTATGTATTTGAGCCGTTTCTCAGAGGAGCAGGAGATTGTGTGAGAGGTTCCATAATGTTTACATACCCTAAGTTTCAGACTGCAGACGTCACTAGGGGGAAATATAAGTAAGTTGCTTTCTCTCCTCTTCATTTCTGCATGGGCTCTGCTTTTAGACTTCTAGATTGATCGGCTGCTACTGAGATCAGAAAGTGAAAGTAAAACAGCCATTTTATAAATGTGTGCTAAAAGCAACCACTAGATGGAGCTGGTTTGCAAGAAATCACAAATAAATCAATGCATTACAGCCACTTCTGAGGATTTTTTTATTTAGGAAAAAATTGCGAATCTCGCGGTTTTAAAATCGTGGCGATTAATCGCGGTTTTAAATCGCATATACGATTAATTGTGCAGCCCTATTGTCTATTGTTTTTTCTAAGTATTAGGGCTATGGTTTACAGACAAAGATAATATGAAGAAGCATGTGTGTGTAAAGAAAGTGATAAAATAAGGAGATTAGTTTTCCCTACAAGGTCAACCCATTTTAATGGGTTGTGGTTCAAAGAACAAAACCAGCTATTTCATATAGAAATATAAACCAAGAGAGGCAATTTTTTATATATTTTTTTACTCTGCAGCTGGTAGAAGTAATTGGAAAGACATTAAAGTAACAGTAAATGTTGCCAATGTACAAGTATTAATCGGAAATATACAAAATATATACTTTAATATGAAACAAGAAATGTAAGGGGCAGAGGAAGCACAATGTTAAAGGGACAGTCTACTGTAAAATTGTTTTCCCTTAAACTTATGGTAAATTTAAAGGGATATAAAATCCAAAAATCTTCTCTTGTGATAGGCAACCATTTTAAAAAAAAGTTTCCAATTTACTTTTATTAGTAAATTTGCTTTGTTCCCATGATATTCTGTTTTGAAGCGATACCTAGGTAGACATCTGGTCACCATATGGCAGGGAATAGTGTTCTTGCAAATGGATAACATTCTTGCAAAATTGCTGCCATATAATGCTCCAGAAATGGGTTGACTCCTAAGCATACTTCTTCAACAATAAATACCAAGAGAACAAAGACAAATTTATAAAATAAGTAAATTTGAAAGTTATTTAAAATTAATTGGTCTATCTGTCTGAATCATGAAAGAAAATGTTTGGGTTTCATATCCCTTTAAATTTACCATAAGTTTAAGGGAAAACAATTTTACAGTAGACTGTCCCTTTAACATCTTACCTCCAATAGGCTATAGCAAAGAGACAAGATACAGTAGAGCTTTAAGGGACATAAAAGTGCAAAAAATAATGTGTTAGAGCTTTGCATTATTGCACTATTTAATCTAAATCCTTTAGAAAAGTTTATTAAATGATTTATCTTCTAAAATAAAAGAATTTAATGGCACCCTTGTCATATGTACTTTCATAAATGTTTTCAAATGAACCCCTTTGAGTTCAACCCATGCAAAAAGGTTAAACAGATAAGGATCACAGCAATGCACTACTGGATTCTGTACCTGCTTTAGGGTATTAAATTGTCTTTAAAAATAGAGGCATCAGCAGAAATCAGCTTCCTAGTATTTTTAGGTGGGAGAGAAATCCAAGTTAATTTGCAATTAATTATGCATGCAAGCACACACACACTCTATACACACACATACAATATATATATATATATATATATATATATTCACACACACACACACATACCGTTTATATACATACATACACACAAACACACTCTACACACACACAGACATTAAGTATACAAACATAATTACACATACAGTATATATGCTTACACAGTACATATACATATTCCAATGCTATTAATGGAGACATCACCCATCCACCTGTGGCACAGATTCATCAGGGACTGCCAATCCCAGTATACACAATGAAAAACAATGGAATCTTTTTGCTTCTTGTCAAAAATAATAATAAAACTTCTTTATTGCTTCCACATCATGGGAAAAGGGACAACGTTTCAAGCCCTATATTGGGCTCTTAGTCATGTCTAGGAGGCTGGATTCCATTGTTTTTCATAGTACATATACATACACACAGATACACACACATAAAGTATACATACATACACGTACAGTATATATACATTCACAGTGCAAATACATACATAGATACAAACACAAAATACACACACACATAAAGTATACATACAGTATATATACATTCACAGTGCAAATACATACATAGATACAAACACAAAATATACACACACATAAAGTATACATACATACACACACACAGATACAAACACAAAATATACACACACATAAAGTATACATACATACACACACACAGATGCAAACAAAAAATATACACACACATAAAGTATACATACATATACATACATACACACACACAGATACAAACACAAAATATACACACACATAAAGTATACATACATACACACACACAGATACAAACAAAAAATATACACACGCATAAGGTATACATACTCATACAGTGTATATACATACACAGTACATATACATACATACACACACACACAAACACACAAAATATACCCAAACACACAGTATGTATACATACACACACACACACAGGATGTTAAAAACCATTTCATTACAGCCTTTAAAAGGACAGTAAAGTCAAAATTAAGCTTTAATAATTCAGATAGAGAATTGCTATGTAAGGTCTTCAACAAAGGCTACAAAGAGAATGAAGCAAATTTAAAAACAGAAGAAAATTGTTAGGCTGTTTAAAACGGCATGCTGTATCTGAATCACAAATATTTAAAGGGACAGTTTACTCAAAAATGTTCTCCCCTTTAATTTGTTCCCAGTGATCTACTTTACCTGCTGGAGTGTATTACATTGTTTACAAGTAGCTCCTTTACCCTTATATTGGCATGTGAAATAGTTGATTTAGCATGTGGTATCCCCACCTATTCTGAAAGTTTGTGGCCGCAGGTCCCAGCTATAGATAAGCTTTGTAAACACAGCCAGCAGAAGAAATTATACTCCCAGTAGGATATAGCAGAGATAAGGTAATAAAATGTTGATTTCCCATTGTTCTCTCCAAGTACTGGTGATTGTTTTATGGACAGATATAAGATTAAGAAACATGTTTATGTACACAATGTGATACAGTAATGAGGTCTGATTACTTACAAGCTCAACCCATTTTATTAGGTTGTGGCTTCAAAACACAAAATCAGAGCTTTAATATTCACAAATAAACCTTAAAAAGCTAATTTTCATACATTTTTTACTCCGCAGTTGGTAAAAAAAAGCAAATGTAAACACATTAAGGGAAAACTATTTTACAGTATACTGTCCCTTTAATTCTGTCTTGATTCTCCCTTTAAAACTACTTTTAAAGTATATTTTTTGACAGTCCACATCATGGTTAAAGTATAAGCAAAAGAATGAAATGTATCTATTAAACCTTAGCATGTGAGCAACCATGAGACTATAATGTAATACAAATACAGTAGTTATATTTTGTATAATTTTGTAATTCATTCCTTTAGTATTGATTTCTGTTGTATTCGTGGCTTAAAATCTATAGTCAATATTATGTTTAACAGAAATAAAATATTATTATAAATCAAAATGTTTTTCTATGTTAGGTGAAACACTGATACTTTGTTTTGTTAAAGATTTTAGCAGAAATTAAACTTGTGGTGAAGAAAAAAAAATGAACATCTGTTTCTTAAGCATCTGGATTGTAGATTTTTAACATGCATAAGCAGCCGTGCAGGCCGATAAGATAGGGAATAGCTGTTCTGTACAGAAGGCTAAAGATATCATACAAATCTTGTGAAGACTGGACATTATTACCTATAGTATTTATTAGTTGGCGTGGATTAGTTGGTGGAAAAACTTCCACACTACAGGGGCTCAAAGGAAAGCATCCAAGTATATATATATATATATATATATATATATATATATATATATATATATATATACTGTATATATATATATATATATATATATATATATATATATATATATATATATAGCCATTGTGAAACACCCTACTGTGCAATAACTCTTGTTCTGTATCATGCATGCTAATCTGATAATGTCACTGATCTGTGAATGTCTCAGAGGTCAAGAATACCTAAGCTTCAAAATGGCTGCATCTGTATGAAGATGTAGGGCTTCACCAGCCCACGCTAGTCAGGGGAAAGAACAGCTTTGCAGGTACAGGAGAAAAAACAAATAACATTGTGAGTAATGGTCATTCTATTGTAGTTGTGCCCATCAGTTTAAAGTACTTTTAACATTTGAAAATCAAATGTAAAAATTAAAAATAAAGTATAGATAATGAGACATTACAGCCATTTTTACATTTACATATTATATATCAGCAATTAGGCACTGCTTTGCAAAATATTTGCATACAGAATACATGTTTTAATGGACTTTAAGAGATAATTTTTTGGGCAGAAATTGCATTGTTTTGCAGTCCAGGTGCATACCTCCTTAAATGATTTGGTCAGTTAAAGGACTGTATAAGTGCAAAAAGAAAATGCTCTAAAATGTTATTTTTGTTATTGCACTGTTGGTTGCATTTAACCATGTGTTTAACCCCTTCAATGAGGTCAGCTTCATATCAAAATGCACTAAAGAAACCTAGCTGAATACATCTGGTGAACCAATGACAAGAGGGCTATGCGCATAGCCACCAATCACCAGCCAGTAGTGCATTCATGCTCCTGAGCCTAGGTATGCTTTTTTAACAAACTATACCAAACAGACATAAATTGAGAAGTCTCTTAAAGTTGAATTCTCCAAATGAACCATGAAAGATTAATTTTGATTTCATGTCTCTTCAAGGACAAACATAAATTAGCTCATACACTGTAGTATTTTTGTGAACTTTTGCCTACCCACATATATTAACCAAGAAAGGCTTTTTAACCCCCCCCCCCACACACTCACACACACACCTGATTGGCTCCAATGGAAGCCATGTTTGTCTTGCACTGAATGTGAGATAAAATAAAAGTTAATTTAAACCTGAATCACATGACCAGACAAGTAGATGTTCATGTGAAGTACAGTACAATTAGTTTAGCACGGCCCTGTTCTCAAGGAGAAACTCCCATGATGTATAGATACAATAATGTTCTCTGTCTTTATGTCTGACTGTTTATCTGGATTCTTTCCTTCAGTCACCACATTAAATGCCAAATATAAGGTTTACTTAGCTACGTCTTGATCGATCTTTAGAGTACGGAAGTCAATCTGACTGCTTAATTTATGTTGTGCTCAATAAACTACTCTTTCATCTGCAGACACTAAATTCCATAAGCAACTAACATTCTTACTTTTATCTTGATTTCCTTATTGACTTCCAACCTTTCATTACCTGGATGGACACTTATTTGGTCTCTGTATTAAAGGGACATTTTTGTTGCATCTAAAAGAGGGAATTTTAATATGTATTGCTGTTTTTGTTTTATGTAAAATGGATGTTCTTGTGCTGAGAAAAAATATATATGCCACTATCCAGAAAACTATGTAGATGTAGTTTTGAATTATTTTTTTTTAGCTGTTTAAATATTGACATAGTAAGTGTAAAGTTTTAGTGTCTATAAAACAATGGAAGCTGCCATGTTGTAACTTAGGTTACCTTCCCTGCTGTGGCCAATTAGGGACAGTTATAAATAGGTCTCTAGAGTGTGCAGCCAATGGCTGTGTGCAATATAACAGTGTTCTGCACTTCCATTTCTAACAGGAACTGAAAAGCCTGAAAAGCTTGCAATTTCAGAAAGGAATTACAGGAAAAGGGGACAAAATAAAGAATTAAAGTTAATTGCAGAGTTGAGTATATGTGTATATATATATACTGTGTGTGTGTGTATATATATATATATATATTTATATATATATATATATATATATAAAAGAAAGGCAATAGGTCCAGCACCAGTCAACAGTTCAGGAATAGGTAGCAGAGTGCACGGTAGCCAGAGGGTCCTGCTCACCTCCAATGTATAAATCCAAAAGGAAAAAAGTAGATGGCTCCAGCACTGTTTTATAAAAGTGAAATAACCTTTATTAAGGTGACATAATGAACAGACAGCGACATTTCAGGTAACGCAGACCCTTAATCATGATCATGATATATATATATATAAAATCCCCCCCATAATTTTAATGAATTTTGGTTTAACCTTGAAAATAGCTTTACCAATGCAGCAGCCAGAAATCTATCTCCTACTGATGAGTTCCAAAAAGAACGAAACAGGCTGTCTAGTGAGTGATTTCTAGTTTGCTGCAATAATCCTGTTAAAAGGATAGCTGTGTTAAAACAGTATTTCTTCTGTTAAGTGTGATCAGTCCACGGGTCATCATTACTTCTGGGATATTACTCCTCCCCAACAGGAAGTGCAAGAGGATTCACCCAGCAGAGCTGCATATAGCTCCTCCCCTCTACGTCACTCCCAGTCATTCTCTTGCACCCAACGACTAGATAGGATGTGTGAGAGGACTATGGTGATTATACTTAGTTTTATATCTTCAATCAAAAGTTTGTTATTTTAAAATAGCACCGGAGTGTGTTATTATCTCTCTGGCAGAGTTTGAAGAAGAATCTACCAGAGTTTTTGTTATGATTTTAGCCGGAGTAGTTAAGATCATATTGCTGTTTCTCGGCCATCTGAGGAGAGGTAAACTTCAGATCAGGGGACAGCGGGCAGATGAATCTGCATAGAGGTATGTAGCAGTTTTTATTTTCTGACAATGGAATTGATGAGAAAATCCTGCCATACCGATATAATGTCATGTATGTATACTTTACACTTCAGTATTCTGGGGAATGGTACTTCACTAGAATTACACTGTAAGAAATACATAAAGCTGTTTAATAACTAGAGATTATGTTTAACGTTTTTGCTGGAATGTAAAATCGTTTTCATTTACTGAGGTACTGAGTGAATAAATGTTTGGGCACTATTTTTCCACTTGGCAGTTGCTTAATCTGTTTTCTGACAGTTTCTGTTCTCCCTCACTGCTGTGTGTGAGGGGGAGGGGACGTTTTTTGGCGCTTTTACTACGCATCAAATATTTCAGTCAGCAACTCATTGTATTCCCTGCATGATCCGGTTCATCTCTACAGAGCTCAGGGGTCTTCAAAACTTATTTTGAGGGAGGTAATTTCTCTCAGCAGAGCTGTGAGAATTATAGTTTGACTGAGATAAAAAACGTTTATTCTGTAATTTGTTTCCTGCTTTCAGAATTTGTTATCTTTGCTAATGGGATTAAACCTTTGCTAAAGTTGTGTTATTTACAAGGATTGAGGCTATAACTGTTTCAATTTATTAATTTTCAACTGTCATAGATCTTCTGTGCTTCTTAAAGGCACAGTACGTTTTAATATTATTCTAATTGAATTGTATTTCCAAGTTACAAGTTTATTTGCTAGTGTGTTAAACATGTCTGATTCAGAGGATGATACCTGTGTCATTTGTTGCAATGCCAAAGTGGAGCCCAATAGAAATTTATGTACTAACTGTATTGATGCTACTTTAAATAAAAGTCAATCTGTACAAATTGAACAAATTTCACCAAACAACGAGGGGAGAGTTATGCCGACTAACTCGCCTCACGTGTCAGTACCTACATCTCCCGCTCAGAGGGAGGTGCGTGATATTGTAGCGCCGAGTACATCTGGGCGGCCATTACAAATCACATTACAGGATATGGCTACTGTTATGACTGAGGTTTTGGCTAAATTACCAGAACTAAGAGGTAAGCGTGATCACTCTGGGGTGAGAACAGAGTGCGCTGATAATATTAGGGCCATGTCAGACACTGCGTCACAGGTGGCAGAACATGAGGACGGAGAACTTCATTCTGTGGGTGACGGTTCTGATTCAAACAGACTGGATTCAGATATTTCAAATTTTAAATTTAAACTGGAAAACCTCCGTGTATTACTAGGGGAGGTGTTAGCGGCTCTGAATGATTGTAACACAGTTGCAATACCAGAGAAAATGTGTAGGTTGGATAAATATTTTGCGGTACCGACGAGTACTGAGGTTTTTCCTATACCTAAGAGACTTACTGAAATTGTTACTAAGGAGTGGGATAGACCCGGTGTGCCGTTCTCACCCCCTCCGATATTTAGAAAAATGTTTCCAATAGACGCCACCACAAGGGACTTATGGCAAACGGTCCCTAAGGTGGAGGGAGCAGTTTCTACCTTAGCTAAGCGTACCACTATCCCGGTGGAGGATAGCTGTGCTTTTTCAGATCCAATGGATAAAAAATTAGAGGGTTACCTTAAGAAAATGTTTGTTCAACAAGGTTTTATATTGCAACCCCTTGCATGCATTGCGCCGATCACGGCTGCAGCGGCATTCTGGATTGAGTCTCTGGAAGAGAACATTGGTTCAGCTACTCTGGACGACATTACGGACAGGCTTAGAGTCCTTAAACTAGCTAATTCATTCATTTCGGAGGCCGTAGTACATCTTACTAAACTTACGGCGAAGAATTCAGGATTCGCCATTCAGGCACGCAGGGCGCTGTGGCTAAAATCCTGGTCAGCTGATGTTACTTCTAAGTCTAAATTGCTTAATATACCTTTCAAAGGGCAGACCTTATTCGGGCCCGGGTTGAAAGAGATTATCGCTGACATTACAGGAGGTAAAGGCCATGCCCTGCCTCAGGACAAAGCCAAAGCCAAGACTAGACAGTCTAATTTTCGTTCCTTTCGTAATTTCAAAGCAGGAGCAGCATCAACTTCCTCTGCACCAAAACAGGAAGGAGCTGTTGCTCGCTACAGACAAGGCTGGAAACCTAACCAGTCCTGGAACAAGGGCAAGCAGACTAGGAAACCTGCTGCTGCCCCTAAAACAGCATGAATTGAGGGCCCCCGATCCGGGATCGGATCTAGTGGGGGGCAGACTTTCTCTCTTCGCCCAGGCTTGGGCAAGAGATGTTCAGGATCCCTGGGCGCTAGAGATAATATCTCAGGGATACCTTCTGGACTTCAAATACTCTCCTCCAAGAGAGAGATTTCATCTGTCAAGATTGTCAACAATCCAGACAAAGAAAGAGGCGTTTCTACGCTGCGTACAAGAGCTCTTGTTAATGGGAGTAATCCATCCAGTTCCACGATCGGAACAGGGACAGGGGTTTTACTCAAATCTGTTTGTGGTTCCCAAAAAAGAGGGAACTTTCCAATCCTGGACTTAAAGATCCTAAACAAATTCCTAAGAGTTCCATCGTTCAAGATGGAGACTATTCGGACAATTTTACCTATGATCCAAGAGGGTCAGTACATGACCACTGTAGATTTAAAAGATGCTTACCTTCACATACCGATTCACAAAGATCATTATCGGTACCTAAGGTTTGCCTTCCTAGACAGGCATTACCAGTTTGTGGCTCTTCCATTCGGATTGGCTACAGCTCCAAGAATCTTCACAAAGGTTCTGGGTGCTCTTCTGGCGGTACTAAGACCGCGGGGAATCTCGGTAGCTCCATACCTAGACGACATTCTGATACAAGCTTCAAGCTTTCAAACTGCCAAGTCTCATACAGAGTTAGTGCTGGCATTTCTAAGGTCACATGGATGGAAGGTGAACGAAAAGAAAAGTTCACTCGTTCCACTCACAAGAGTTCCCTTCCTGGGGACTCTTATAGATTCTGTAGAAATGAAGATTTACCTGACAGAGGACAGGCTAACAAGACTTCAAAGTGCTTGCCGCACCCTTCATTCCATTCAACACCCGTCAGTGGCTCAATGCATGGAGGTAATCGGCTTAATGGTAGCGGCAATGGACATAGTACCCTTTGCACGCTTACACCTCAGACCACTGCAACTGTGCATGCTAAGTCAGTGGAATGGGGATTACTCAGACTTATCCCCTTCTCTGAATCTGGATCAAGAGACCAGAAATTCTCTTCTATGGTGGCTTTCTCGGCCACATCTGTCCAGGGGGATGCCATTCAGCAGACCAGACTGGACAATTGTAACAACAGACGCCAGCCTTCTAGGTTGGGGTGCCGTCTGGAATTCTCTGAAGGCTCAGGGACAATGGAGTCAGGAGGAGAGTCTCCTGCCAATAAACATTCTGGAATTGAGAGCAGTTCTCAATGCCCTCCTGGCTTGGCCCCAGTTGACAACTCGGGGGTTCATCAGGTTTCAGTCGGACAACATCACGACTGTAGCTTACATCAACCATCAGGGAGGGACAAGAAGCTCCCTAGCTATGATGGAAGTATCAAAGATAATTCGCTGGGCAGAGTCTCACTCTTGCCACCTGTCAGCAATCCACATCCCGGGAGTGGAGAACTGGGAGGCGGATTTCTTAAGTCGTCAGACTTTTCATCCGGGGGAGTGGGAACTTCATCCGGAGGTCTTTGCCCAAATACTTCGACGTTGGGGCAAACCAGAGATAGATCTCATGGCGTCTCGACAGAACGCCAAGCTTCCTCGTTACGGGTCCAGATCCAGGGATCCAGGAGCAGTCCTGATAGATGCTCTGACAGCACCTTGGGACTTCAGGATGGCTTACGTGTTTCCACCCTTCCCGTTGCTTCCTCGATTGATTGCCAGAATCAAACAAGAGAGAGCATCAGTGATTCTAATAGCACCTGCGTGGCCACGCAGGACTTGGTATGCAGACCTGGTGGACATGTCATCCTGTCCACCTTGGTCTCTACCTCTGAAACAGGACCTTCTGATACAGGGTCCCTTCAAACATCAAAATCTAACTTCTCTGAAGCTGACTGCTTGGAAATTGAACGCTTGATTTTATCAAGACGTGGGTTTTCTGAGTCAGTTATTGATACCTTAATACAGGCTAGGAAACCTGTTACCAGAAAGATTTACCATAAGATATGGCGTAAATACCTATATTGGTGTGAATCCAAAGGTTACTCTTGGAGTAAGGTTAGGATTCCTAGGATATTGTCTTTTCTACAAGAAGGTTTAGAAAAGGGTTTATCTGCTAGTTCATTAAAGGGACAGATCTCAGCTCTGTCCATTCTGTTACACAAACGTCTGTCAGAAGTTCCTGACGTCCAGGCTTTTTGTCAGGCTTTGGCCAGGATTAAGCCTGTGTTTAAAACTGTTGCTCCACCATGGAGTTTAAACCTTGTTCTTAATGTTTTACAGGGCGTTCCGTTTGAACCCCTTCATTCCATTGATATAAAGTTGTTATCTTGGAAAGTTCTATTTTTAATGGCTATTTCCTCGGCTCGAAGAGTCTCTGAATTATCAGCCTTACATTGTGATTCTCCTTATTTGATTTTTCATTCGGATAAGGTAGTCCTGCGTACTAAACCTGGGTTCTTACCTAAGGTAGTTACTAACAGGAATATCAATCAAGAGATTGTTGTTCCTTCTTTATGCCCAAATCCTTCTTCAAAGAAGGAACGTCTACTGCACAACCTGGATGTAGTCCGTGCTCTAAAATTTTACTTACAGGCAACTAAGGAATTTCGACAAACGTCTTCTCTGTTTGTCATTTACTCTGGGCAGAGGAGAGGTCAAAAAGCTTCCGCTACCTCTCTTTCTTTTTGGCTTCGTAGCATAATTCGTTTAGCTTATGAGACAGCAGCCTCCTGAAAGAATTACAGCTCATTCTACTAGAGCTGTGGCTTCCACTTGGGCCTTCAAGAATGAGGCCTCTGTTGAACAGATTTGCAAGGCTGCAACTTGGTCTTCGCTTCATACTTTTTCCAAATTTTACAAATTTGACACTTTTGCTTCATCGGAGGCTATTTTTGGGAGAAAGGTTCTTCAGGCAGTGGTTCCTTCTGTATAAAGAGCCTGCCTATCCCTCCCGTCATCCGTGTACTTTTGCTTTGGTATTGGTATCCCAGAAGTAATGATGACCCGTGGACTGATCACACTTAACAGAAGAAAACATAATTTATGCTTACCTGATAAATTCCTTTCTTCTGTAGTGTGATCAGTCCACGGCCCGCCCTGTTTTTAAGGCAGGTAAATATTTTTTAATTTATACTCCAGTCACCACTTCACCCTTGGCTTTTCCTTTCTCGTTGGTCCTTGGTCGAATGACTGGGAGTGACGTAGAGGGGAGGAGCTATATGCAGCTCTGCTGGGTGAATCCTCTTGCACTTCCTGTTGGGGAGGAGTAATATCCCAGAAGTAATGATGACCCGTGGACTGATCACACTACAGAAGAAAGGAATTTATCAGGTAAGCATAAATTATGTTTTTGAAGCAAAAATCTTGTGCATTGGTAACATTGTATATGAGGTATTTCTGGGGAAAAGCGAGCGGGGAATCTTGCCTAGATGTGCTAATTTTGTATGCAAATATTTACATTGATTTATATATATATATATATATATATATATATATATATATACACAATTTATCATTTTATATTACCATCAAAGTGTTTAATGTCCTTTTAATTGTCCTAAAGAAGTCTGTCTGCATTGGGAATCTGTTTCTCAATAAAGTTTTCACTAATTTAAAAATAAAATTTTTTAAAGGGACATTAGCCTCAAAACCAAATTTCCATACGCATAATTAGTAAAAGTCTACAATGAACTCCAGAGAGGCTGAAGTACATTCCATGGAAAGCAGAATATGTGCATGAGCTCGTTTATATCTGCTCATAACTAGCTGTAGTAAAGGAAGTAAGATAAACAACTTTCAAGAGACTTTTCAAAGAGTTTTAAAACATTTATTTTGTATGCAGGTCTTTTGTAATGGAGTGAATCGTTACTTAGGAATAAAACAAATAAACACAAAAAAACGTCACTTTAAAATAGTGCTCTTTTTAACGTGACTGTGTTTTTTTAATGTTATATCGCTATTAGATGAAAAATTATTTTGCACACATTAACTTCTACCTAGTTTAGTTTTAATTAATATTTTTGGTCTGAACTTTTTTTTGAAGAATAAGTTCTTAATTGTTTTTTCTTTCCAAAAGAAATTTATGTTTATACAAAATCTTTAGTACACAACCAATTAGTAGTCAGTGGTAAAACTCATTACATCTCTTGTAAAACTAGTTAGAAACTGACATTAAGCACATAATTGCTTCAATTTAATTTTAAATTGTAATGAAAAAAAAAAACCTATATTTAGTAAAAATGCAAGTATAAAGTCCGTTTTTTTTTTTCTAAATTAAATGTAAAATGCAAATCTAGAGCATTATAGTAAAATCATTTTAACCCTTCCATACCCCATCATAAAAGTGTTTTTAGTGACTGTATTTACAAATGTCAGTGCTTTTTTCCTTTGAGTTCCCTATACAAATGATATATTGTTTTTGTTGCTTTTTTTTAACAGGCTAAACACTATTAGAAAAGGAATTTAGTTTGCAGAAAAATATCCAAATTCTTGAAAATAATTCTGTATAGATTGAAAATGGGGTATTTTTGTGGCATATTTTTTATAAGGTTTTATTATTTCCTAAATGTTTAAAACACTTAAGGGTTCATCTTCCCAAAACACAAACCTTTTGTATTCTGAATCTATATTTTGTAATAAAAAATTATTAATTCACATTTTTCAACCATTTGTGTTATATGTAGAAATCAATCGAAATAAATTATCAAACTCATAATAATATTAGATACACTTTAAAACTACATAAAATTCTTATTTCAAAGATGGATTAAAAAATTCTGGCAGTGGTTCTCTTTGGGTAAGATTACATGGCATATTAGATTTTGTACTCAATTCTTTTTCATTTACAATATATTTACTACATGTGACAATCCTATATCATTTTGTTAGGATCGTTCAATACAGTAGATTTGCATAATCACCAAATGCATAATACATTGGCATAATATTGCTGCGGGAAAATGTCAAATTTCAAAAACCTTTGTAATCGCCTCTGGTTAGAGCAGCAAGTGGTTAGACCAGCTTCATTGCTGCTACTATCTCTTTTCTGTAATAGACAAAAATGTTTTAAAACCATTGCAAAATTAAATAATAAAAAAAACAGACTCTATAAAACAGTCCACCTCCAAGGCAGAACATGCAGTGATTTGAGGTGTCATCACAGAAAATGCATCATGTCTGGAGACAGAACAGGACACGTGCAGGAACTGTTTTTTTTACTTTGAAGCGCTGCTCCACATTAGTCTATTCTATTCAAACAGCATTGTGCTCTGACTGCACTGTGTAAGATTTCCTTAACACAGCGCATCCACAGCAAAGTGCTGTTTGAAGTGAACATTTAAATATGCAGTAGTGCTGCAAAGTAGCAGTGCATTAATTGTTGACTGGCTCTCGGATTTTTTCAAACCCGCCCCCTAGCCTTTTGCAGTTTTTTCTGATTGTAATACATTTGTGTGAGCAACGCATACTACATTTCTATGTTACACCAAGAGAAAAGAAAACAAATTTATTCACAATACATTTTACCATTTTTTTTTTTTTTTGTCTGCAGCTATTTTTTTTTATAAAATACTGTTTTGCTTTATTCTCCAGTTATCCCGACACATTGGATTTGAACTGGTGCTTTAGTGTAACTGCCTAGTTTAAAATTAAATTTATTAACTGATGTAACAAGCTACCCCAACCTTATGTCTCTGCACCCTAAACCTGTAGACTGTGAGCTCTCCGGAGCAGGGCCCTCTTCCTCCTGTACCAGATTTGTTTACTTTTATGTTTGTATTTTTATCAAAAATGTTGTCATTGTATACCCCTATCATTGTACCCAGCGCTACGGAATTTGGCGGCGCTATACAAATAAATGATAATGATAATAATAATATGCAGCCACCAATCAGCAGCTAGAACCTAAGTTCTTTGCTGCTCCTTTGCTTTCCTAAATAAAGCTTTCAGCAACGGATAACAAGAGAAGGAAGAAAATTAAATAATAGAAGTAAATTGGAAAGTTGTTTGAAATTGTATGCTCTGCCTAAATCATGAATGTCTAATTATGACTTTACTGTTCCTTTAACATATCAACGGAAATGCGAATGTTTTACGATTACACTCATTTTCAGTTCCTGTTTTGTAAAGTGATTCCAAAATGTATTGGGCCATGACACAAAACTGTATTTATCAAGAGAAGGAACCCCCACTGGCGATAGGTAAAATTAATTTTGAATAAGATCTTGCGTAAAAACGGAGACCCCCTCAACAATATAACTAGCATCTGTTAATCTAGCCCATCAAAATGAGTCAAGAATTTGTAGCAAAGCTCCACTTTCGAATAACCAGCTTTCAGTATCAAATCATTTTTAATTCTTACTGGTGTCTTGTTTTGTAAATACATGTAAATAAATCATCAATCAACCAGACAATTCATTCACCTTATAACTGTCATTTTTATTTCTAGGACTAATTGCCTCTTTAACAAACACTGACATACATTAATTTAATGCAGCATAATATTAATAATGCAAAACATTAGGTTAAATCATTACATTACTACATGATCTGACTGATGATACTGATCTGAACAACGTTTAGCAATCGTTTGCCTGCATCTTAATTTATTTATTTTTTCAGTGAAAACTTTAGCAATTATTTATAAATGGTTATTGAAATAATTTGTTTACGTATTTTACTTTCAAAACAGGTTTTTTAAAGGGGCATTTAAAGGGACACTCAAGACAAAATCATCTTTTATGATTTAGATAGAGCAAGAGTTTTAAGACGCTTTCCAATTTACTTCCATTGTCAAATTTTGCACAGTCTTTTTATTTTCACACTTTCTTGGGAACAAGATCCTACTGAGCATGCGCACAAGCTTACAAGGTATACGTATAATAGTCTGTGATTGGTTGATGTCTGTCACATGATACAGGGGGCTGGAAAATGGGAGAAAAAATAAATGTTATCAGAAAAAAATCTACTGCTTATCTGAAATTCAAAGTTGGTGTCAAATCATTGTATTTTTATTATGCACTTGTTAATTATACAATTTTACTGCATTGAGTGGTCCTTTAAACACTAAATACATTTTATAAACCTAGTATTGAGGTTATTTCCCGCCTCCCACTAGACATGGGTTCCGCCATGTTGAAATCTATCTTTCACTACATTCCAGTCCAGCTGTTTGCACATGTGCCGTAACTCTTCTTCAGATACCTGCAAAGTAACCTAGGTTCCATATTGGCAGCACCCATGATTAGAAGCCGGTGCATGAAATGTATTTCATGTTTAGTGTTCATTTAAAGGGATTGTTAAGTCAAAAATTAACTTTCATGATTCAGATAGAGAATGCGATTTTGAACATCTTTCCAATTTACTTGTGTTTTCTAGTTTGCTCTGTTCTCTTTGCATCCTAAATTGAAAAGTATATGTAGGTAGGCTCAGGAGGAGCTCACTTGGAGCTAACTTCTCATTGGTGGATGTTGCCAGTAAACATTACCAGTGAGCATACACATGTTTAATTGGTCACTAAAATTTGGTTTTCTATTTCACATCAAGACGGCAGCGGCCATTGTGGGTGCCCCTGTCCACAGACCCTCCAACTTTGATCAATTGCTCAATAGGGCAGCCCGCCCTGCATGAGAAAGGCCTCTGGCTTCAGTGTGTCAATGATATCAGTGTTGAGCCATGACCTTTAATGGTTTGCTTTTAATCCACATAAGTTTTCCCTATTTATTGTCACTAGTTTGTCAATTTCCGTAAAACCTGTTTTTATTTCTAAAAATCAGGTAATAGGAGATTTTGTACAGGCAAATCAGTGTATTTAATGCATTTCTCTTTCCCTACAAAAAGTTAAAATATGGATCTGCAATAATGCATACCCCTAGTTTCAGTCTAAATTATACATGAAGCAATAAAATATCTTCTAGTCTCAAATATGTCTCTGAAGATTGTATTCCATAGTAAAACAGATATATGTATTTTGTAGTATTTGTTTTGTATTATTATCATATATTTGTATAGCTCTGCAAAATTCCGTTGCGCTGTTTTGTAAAATACATTACTGGTTTGAATCTTTACAGCTGAATTCATGTGAAATGCATGATTTAAAATATGGCTAGAAAATACTTCTGAATATTCCTGGTGGATTACTTATACAGTTTTTATAACTTCCAACATTTGTTGCAGGGTATCAGGGACTCAGGATGTTTGGTGGGGGCTGGTCACCATTTTGTGGGAGGAGCCATGCTGGGAGGGGTTGGAATAGTGGGTGGTTAGTGGGTGCATCTGGGCAATCAGTGAGTGTGTCTGGGCAATCAGTGGGTGTATCTGGATGGTTTGTGGGCGTGTATGGGTACTCAGTGGGTGGGGCTAAGAGAAATTCTGCAAGTAGGTGACATATGGCCGTCTCAGAGGGACAGCATGACAGCGCTTAGAATCAGGGACTGTCCCTCTTAAACATGACAGTTGGGAGGCATGTGTTATAAAAATGATTGACTCCCTTACATATGGAAGGTTAAAGGGACACTCAAGTAAAAAATTAAACCTTCATAATTCAGATAGTGCATGCAATTTTAAACAACTTTCCAATTTGCTTTCATTAACAAAATGTGCAGTCTTTTTATATTTGCACTTTTAGAGTCACCAGCTACTACTGAGCATGTGCAAGAATTCATAGAATATACATATGCATTTGTGATTGGTTTATGGCTGTCACATGATACAGGAGGAGTAGAAACAGACATAACTTTTAAATGTGTCAGAAAGAAATCTACTACTTATTTGAAGTTCAGACTAACTGCTATTGCATTGTCTTTTTATCATACATTTCTTGATTATGTAAATTTACTGGATTTACTGGTCCTTTAATTTCTTTTGCAATGAGAGCCACATTCATCTATTCTGCTAGTGGCTTCTAAGGGAGCTCAAGACAAACAGGTGAACTAAACACTTTTTTTTTTTTGCTTCCTTCTTTCAAAATGAAATAGTCTGGAGTTTAACACCGTATGCGTAAGCTGTAAAGTGATGCTGACCTTTGTATTAGATCATTGGCAGCTAGGTTTGTAGAATGATGTTTAAACAAGTGAAGTGAGGTGTGTTTGTATGTGTGTGTATAATATCTAACGATCAAAGCTGTGCTGTGACCTGGTTTTTGAGTGGTAATAGGAGCCATAACAGGTTATTGCAAGCGTGACTGTAGATTGACTTTTTGTTGGGCTGTCCGAGACAGACCTGTCAGAGAACATAACACTTGTAAATAAAAAAATAGATGAACTGTAACTATGTCTAGATTCCAACTTAAAGGGACACTGAACCCAATTTTTTTCTTTTCTGATTCAGATAGAGGATGACATTTTAAGCAGCTTTCTAATTTACTCCTATTATCAAATTTTCTTCATTCTCTTGGTATCTTTATTTGAAATGCAAGAATGTAAGTTTAGATGCCGGCCCATTTCTGGTGAACACACTGTGTTGTTCTTGCGGATTGGTGGATAAATTCATCCACCAATAAACAAGTGCTTTCCATGGTTCTGATCCAAAAAATAGCTTAGATGCCTTCTTTTTCAAATAAAGAAAGCTAGAGAACGAAGAAAAATTGATAATAGGAGTAGATTAGAAAGTTGCTTAAAATTGCATGCTCTATCTGAATCACGAAAGAAAGAAATTTGGGTTCAGTGTCCCTTTAAATGTGTTATCAGAAAGGCAATATGTTTTTTATATCCCTAGCAATCGCTAATATAAGTGCCACCTTCCTTTTTTCATTATCTCTTGCATTTCAAATTTTATTAAATGCTATTGTTTTTATTTTACTATAATTTTGTGTGCAATTTTCCTCATTGTTTTTTAAAAAAAGTCTTATTAAACATCTGATTGCTTCAAAACACTAATTAGTAACCAAACTAGATTTAAAAAGTGATATAACATATTATAAAATAAGGCTTTACTCTATATACATATTTTATCAAAGCTGTTACTGGAGGAAATATGAATCCAATCTTGTAGTATATATGGTCTATTTTCAAAGAAATATTATGTATGTTTTTCATCAAATTATTCAAATAAAATCACACTCTTTCATCCAGAGGTGCCCAAACATGTCTTATTCACTTGCATGGCAGATGTTGTACCTGGGATGATTCATCATCCTTTGTAATAGATTAGCACAGCCATTTGGGCTGTAGCCCTTCTTCAAGCCAGTGGGAGGTACAGATTGAACACTCTGCTGAACAGTTTCATCAATCTTTGCCACAACGGGTAGGGTGCTGCTCAGTGATAGATGCAAGAATCATAGTAATTGTCTTTAGCTTAAAAGTAAATAAAGGTTTACTAGTTGAATATTCAATTATTACATTTGATATAGGGAATAACATTATTTTTTTTGTGTCCTTTTTTGTGCTTAAATTAAAACATTTTATAAAAATCATCAGTGACCAAAATGTATTTTCTGATTCCATAAAGTAACATATAACATATAGTAATAGATTTCCAGAATTATAAATGTTTGGAATTAAAATAATAATTGGTTTATGATGGTCTTTATTATCTTCTCTGTTTTGAGCTGTGTTGTGGATATTTGCAGCCGCTATATTTAGCTTAATATTGGCAAAAAAGGTCCTATGAAGAACACTGATATATATACAGGTAGCCCTCAGTTTACGCCGGGGTTAGGTTCCAGAAGGAATGGTTGTAAATCGAAACCGTTGTAAATTGAAACCCAGTTTATAATGTAAGTCAATGGGAAGTGAGGGAGATAGGTTCCAGGCCCCTCTCAAAATTGTCATAAGTAACACCTAATACATTATTTTTAAAGCTTTGAAATGAAGACTTTAAATGCTAAACAGCATTATAAACCTAATAAAATAATCACACAACACAGAATATATAATTAAACTAAGTTAAATGAACAAAAACATTTGCTAAACATCATTATAAACTTAATAAAATAATCACACAACACAGACTTCACTTGCATTTTTCTGCAAACAGTTCTTTCTATGCATTCCAATCTGGAATGATTTATAGACAGGGAGATCTTGTTCCTTTGAAATCTGCTCGATAGCTCAGGTCTGGTTAAACTGATTAATTTCAGCTTGCTTGGCTTTGCTGCAACACAAGCGGACAGCTCCACCTACTGGCTATTTTAATAAATACACTGCTTCTCAATGCTTTTCAATAGCAGTCACATGACTGGAAAAAAAGGTTGTTATTCTGAAACGGTGTAAATTGAACCGTTGTAAAACGAGGGCCACCTGTATATATACAGTACTGTAATATATAATATATATATACACACACTATATATACTGTGTATATATATATATATATATATTAAAATTAGATTTTAATGTTCTCATGTGACATTTATCTAGACCATGACTTAAAGGGACAGTCAACTCCAAAAATGTTATTGTTTAAAAAGATAGATAATCCCTTTATTACCCATTGCCCAGTTTTGCATAACCAACACTGTTATATTAATATACTGTTTACCTCTGTGATTACCTTGTATCTAAGCCTCTTTTGACAGCCCCCTTATCACATGGCTATTTATTTATTTATTATTATTATTATCCTGCATTTTAGCCAATTAGGCACAACTCCATGAGAGAGAGCACATGAACTAGCAGTCTCCTGTTGTGAAAAACAAATTAAAAAGCATGTGATAAGAGGCTGTCTGTAGTGGCTTAGAAACAGGCAGACATTTAGAGGTTTAAATGTTCTGACGCATATTAATACAACAATGCTGCTTGTGCAAAGCTGTGGAATGAGTAGTAAAGGTGTTATCTATCTTTTTAAACAATAACAATGTTGGTGTTGACTGTCCCTTTAAAAACATTTTTTTTATAAAATACTTGGTAAAAAAAAAAAAAATTACAATATTTCCTGTTTCTGTATATTCACCACTTTGTCTCCATTTAAGTTATTTGTTCAACTGCTTGAAAATGATTTACTTCTGTCCAAAGTATCATTATTTTATATTTTTTTAAGCTGACATTTCTAAGGTTTATCTCTTCTTTTTTTATGCTGTGTGTATAAACTGAGAAAAGAGAAAAGTGGGCAAAGTTCTGGAACAAATCTTGAAAAGTACTTTTAGCACCATACATCAGCGAAATGAAGACAGAAGAAGTCGAGATACCTATAAAATATACTGGCTTTTAGATGCTAGTGCTGATGTGTTGGGAATGAAATTACTGGTGTGAGGCCGGCCAATCATGCTACAGATATTTTTTGTTCTGTGTGAAACATTACTGTGCCGCTGTGGATGTGTAGCAAAGGACCTTCTGACATTACATATAGTAGATCGTTCTTTTTGTGCCTGAGGAAAAAAAATCAGATTAGTGTGACTGGAACTTTCCTACATTTTAGCTTTTTACAGGAGAAAAAAATTGATAGCACCAATTTGACTTTATCTTGGTTTTTTTCTGGGTTTTTTTCTTTTAAGATTTTATTTTGTATTACTCTGAAATGAGTGAGAGAAAAAATTGTTGGTTAATAATTCAAGCAACTGTTTTCTCAAAAGAATATTAGCACATACTTTGAAACTATCGAAAGGTACAGTATAGTGCAAAAAATTATATGCTTTAATTTGTTAGGAGAGTGTGTAATTTTTGTTCACTACTTAAACTGGAAGTCTGTGTTTAAAGGACCAGTTAATACAGTAGATTTGCATAACTAATAAATGCATAATAAAAATACAATGCAATAGAACTTAGTCTGAACTTTAAACTGGTAGTAGATTTTTTCCTGACAAATTTCAGTTATATCTATTTCCACTCTCCCTGTATCATGTGACAGCCATCAGCCAATCACAAATGCATATACGTATATTCTGTGAATTCTTGCACATGCTCAGTAGGAGCTGGTGACTCAAAAAGTGTAAATATAAAAAGACTGTGCACATTTTGTTAATGGAAGTATATTGGAAAGTTGTTAAAAATTCCATGCTCTATCTGAATCATGAAAGTTTAATTTTGACTTGAGTGTTCCTTTAACCCCTTAACGACCAACGACGTACAGGGTACGTCCTACAAAAAATGGTCGTTAACGACCAAGGACGTACCATGCACGTTGTCTGTGTTTTCAAGCGGTGGAAGCGATCCTGATCACTTCCAGCCGCTTTCATGTTATTGCAGTGATGCCTCGATATTGAGGCATCCTGCAATAACATTTTTTAGCCATCCGATGCAGAGAGAGACACTCTGTGGCCCTCTCTGCATCGGCCATCGATGGTCGCTATCGCTGGTGGGTGGGAGCCATTGCAGGGAGGCGGGTGGGCGGCCATCGATGGTGAACTTTCGGCAGGCAGTGTGGGTTGGTTAGCGCACGCGTACACCCGCAATCTGCTCATATGAGCATATAAGAAGTGGTGGGAAAGGGAGGGGGGAAATGATGATGAAAAGGGGATCTGGGAGGGGGTAGAGTACTGAGAGTGGGAGCAGCTACACTACAGAAAAGTATTTATATATATATAAAAAATGGGCAAATTTATTCAAAAGTGGATACTAGCAGACAGCCATTGTGTAAAATGTTGCCGGGTCACATTTTTGAAACCTGCAGGATGCATCTCAGCATCTCCGAGGCAGTGGTATAAAATGAACTTTTTCAGAGATAGTAAGTCAATTTTGTTGCTTTTTAAAAAAAAAAAATAATAATATATATATATATATATATATATATATCCTCCATGTGTATCTGCACTCACAAAGCAAAGTAAGGTCATCAACCAGGGTGCAAAGTCAATTATATTCACAGTCTATTCCAATCAGGGACTGAACTCACTGGATTTGGATCAAAACTCAATTTATTAATACATTACGATGACGTTTCGAGGTACACCGCCCCCTTGTCTGTGTACCTCGTCTGGTCTGAGGAAGGGGTCTGTGTACCTCGAAACATCACCGTAATCTATTAATTAATTAAGTTTTTATCCAAATCCAGTGAGTGCAGTCCCTGATTGGAATAGACTATATATATTATGGTCAATTTAATTTGAAGTTTAAAGGGGCAGTATACATCAATTTTCATTTAACTGCATGTAATAGACACTACTATAAAGAATAATATGCACAGATACTGATATCAAAATCCAGTATAAAACCTTTTTAAAACATACTTAGAAGCTCCCAATTTAACACTGTTGATGAGATTAGCCTGGGACACCCACTGAACGCTGCTGATAGCAGAACCTTCATTCCCCCTCCCCTCTCCCCTGCATATGAACAGAACCATTATACAAACAGAAGCAGTAGGAAGTATGCATACATCAGTATGCATCTAAAATTTTGGGTCTTGGTTTGGAGTCTGAAAATCAGTACAATGTTATTTAAAAATAAGCAAATCTATAATTTTTTACAAAAACACACCCAGATGGGCTATATAAATGGATCATCTACAAAACATTTATGCAAATAAATATCTAGAGTACAATGTCCCTTTAATGTCCCTTTAAGTGATACAAATTTATTTGCGTTTATACCAAGGCTAAAATTGCAGTTTATGCTCCATTGCTTAATCTATTCCCAACCAGAGCTGCAAGTCTACAAATGTAAAGCTGTTGATTATAAACACATTTTTACGAACTGGCTGAAACAATGCTTAAAAAAAAAATGGTAATTTGTTTTTCCTGAGTCTAGTAACAAATAATCAAAAGATTTACAGGAATTCTGTGCTAAGATCAGCTATAAGCCAGTTGCATTACCATATGATTTGCTTTAAAATATATGGGGAAAACCTTTGACAGGTTGGCACAGATTCTTTAAGTTGATGTTGAAAGATGCCTTACCTAAAATTAATATTCATAAGCCTTGTACTCCTTGTAGTTGCAATTCTAGATGTAACCAAGTACATTAAATGAAAAACCCTGATGTGTCTCAGGAAATATATTGAGCAAATCACAATTTTAGTAGCTATTTAAAAATGTTGTTGTCAGCATTAGTTTGCCTAGGGATGTAACATGCTTGATTTTCTAGTCTTATCTGAGTAGTATTCACCCACACACAAATATATATATATATATATATATATATATATATATATATATATATATATATATATATATATATATATATATATATATAAACATGGAAACGGACTGCACTCTCAAACTGGACTGGGTACACATCCTGTATCACTGTAAAACTCACAGCCCTGAATACTTACAGACAGCTGTACAGCTCTGAGCAACTCAGACAGTTAACCCCTGACAAGCCTGGGTGCAAAGCCCGTAGGGAAACTTACAAAACAAATTATCAAAGCAACACACACTCTCTTACTAGCATTAAAAGCAACAATGGATGTGATGCGTTAGTTGCATTTGGCCAAACAGTTTAAGCCCAGGACCATGTCAAGTGCATGCTTTCAATCAAACAAAATGAGAACTAACAAGGGTGACACAAGCCTTTGTAATTTCCCTAAGCATAAAACATAGAAATGGACTGCACTCTCAAAGTGGACTGGGTACACTGTAAAACCAACAGCCCTAAATACTTACAGACAGCTGTACAGCTGCTGTTTGAAAAAGCAGGAATGTAAAGTTTAGGAGCCAGACCATTTTTGGTTCAGAACCTGGGTAGCGCTTGCTATTTGGTGGCTACATTTAGCAAGTGCTACCCAGGTGCTGAACCAAAAATGGGCTTTTACATTCCTGCTTTTTCAAATAAAGATAGCAAGAGAACAAAGAAAAATCATAATAGGAGTTAATTAGAAAGTTTGTTAAAATTGCATGTTGTGAAAATTGCATGCTCTTGGGGTTCCGGTGGAGGAGGAGCTACATGCAGGTGCTGCACAGGTGCTGCACAGGTGCTGCACAGGTGCTGCTTAGCTCGTCTCTCCAGTCACTGGGAAATTGGTGGAAGGCTCCCGCACCAGCTCCAGGCTTTGGGGCTATTCCCCTGACAGATACCGCAGACCTACTCCAGAACCTCGCAGTGGCACGCCATCCCACTGTGCTGAGCCCCTTTGCTGGCTAATTGGTACTCCTGACTTCAGTCTGTGCCCACCGTCTATCTGGCTTTGGAAGCAATTTGAGGCTGTCGGTGCCTCAGCTGGCTGTTCCTGATCCTACTTTGAGGCCCCGCTACCCCTCTGAGGTCCAGCTCTCCCCCCCTCCGTGCGACTACCACCCCTGATTGAATTATCTTTATAACAACAAACCCGCAGCTTTCTCAACTTACCTGTTGCCCCTTTGGTCTCGGCGGGTCCCGCCGCCCTGGGCTCGCCCCTCCCCCTCCCCCACCGGTGCTGCGCGGGAGGGAGTTGGACTCGGACGGGCTGCTGGATCTGGCGTGTGGGCGCCTCTTCGCCTCGCTGCCCGCTTGGGGCGGAGCTGTCCTCTCCCCCCCCACCGGTGCTGCGTGGGGGGAGTTGCCTGTGTTCTCTGTTTGGGGCGAAGGAACTCTGGTCCTGCTGGTCTCGACTGGTCCTGCGGCGGCTCGGAGTCGGAGGCCGCGGGTGGTAGGTGGACCAACAGCGCAGGAGGGGGTGAGTGAGTCTCTTCTAAAAAGTAGCGTGATATACACTGAACGGTAACGGTAAAAAACCGCAGAATTCACAAGAAGACACTGTTAGTATGGAACAATGCTGAGGCGGGATAGTTGAACTTGACACATAGAACTGATGACTGCATAAATTGAAGGGGCATTATAAGAAATCTCTACTTAAATTAAATGGACATATATCTGAGTTGGGGCATTTTTGAAATATCTCAGACTGAGAACACTACAAATTTCAGTTTAATAGACTGCCTAACGATCTGACTAGATCCATGTTCATATATGTTACAAGAGGACATTTTTAACACAGTGTAACATTGAAACAAGATAGCAAATACAGTTTTGTAGTTAAGTCTAATTGATGCACGTTGGACTGAGAATACTACAAAACCTTAATTTAACAGGTTGTTTAATGCTGTAATCAAACTTATGTTCTCATATGTTACTGGATTTGACTTTCCTTCTTTCTCCCTCCACCTCTCTGCTTCCTTTCTTTTCCTACCTTTTTTTTGCCTAAAACATAGGGTAATAATACAGATGGTTGTATTCCTAATCTCATTATGTGCTTAGTAATAGGGGTATAGGTAGTAACCCCTTACCCTGCAAAATAATTGCAGAAACCAATACAGCGCTAGATACATCACAGGGGTTAAAAAAAGGGAAAAAAAAGGGAAAAAAAAGGGGTGTTTAATTGAGATCCTGCACAGACCTAGAAAAAAGCTCTGCATATTACTACTGGCTCAAAAACAGTCTCATACATCCACTTTTTTTCTGTTTTTACTTAAAAAACTGAAAGTCTTTGACCACATTATATTGAAGACTATTGATTTATAAGAAAACAAATACAAATTTAGCACTGGGTAATAACCGTGAGACCTAGATCTTTGAAAGGTCTCATTTTGTAGTTCCCCCTAACATCAAAATATTTGAAAGTACTAGGATTTTGCCCTTCTTTTTTTTTTTTTTTTTTTTTTTTTGTTTGTTTTTCCCCTCTCTCCCCTCCCCCGCTTAGACTCACAAATCACTTTACTCACACACTATAAATAAGATTCTCACACACACAGCTCTCAACCTTCAACTGACTTACTCCTAGCACTCACTTCCTTGACTGTTTGGCTTTTTTTCCTTTTTTTTTTTTTTTTTTTTTTTTAAGGGGCCCTGCCTCATCCCACACAACACTGCACTCTTTCCCCTTTTCCATAAAATTTGTACCACAATTGGATAAATCCAATTGAAAGTTATCACTTGAATTGGTGCAATTATAAGCACCCCACGGCTCAATCACGTTGCACGGGCCATTTACTAATCTCCCACTTTGCTTTTCCCCTCTCACTTTCCCATCTTTTTCTTTTCCCCTAGGAAATTTTTTTTTTTTTTTTTTTCTCCAATTTTCACAAACTAGTATATGGATAAATTCCTTGGCATTCCCTATAAAACACCTTCACCAGGAATGGCAGGTAGACAGAGAGATAAGAAATCCAGGAACACACAGGACCCAGTGACTGACACTCAATTAATCTCAACAAGTACAGTTACATCTGAATTATTGAATGTCCAAAACTTAGTTGCCAATATCTCTGACGCTCTCTCCCCTAAATTCGACGCTCTAAGGATGGAGATTAAGCAGGATATTTCCTCTCTATCACAGGAAATTAGACAATTCTCCTCAAGAATGCAGGAGGTTGAACAGAGAGTATCAGATTTAGAAGATACAGTAGTAACACAAGGCACTAAGATGGATAGTATCAACAGCAGTAATCAAAAAATTCTTATGAGACTAGAAGATCTAGAAAACCGC
This sequence comes from Bombina bombina, assembly GCF_027579735.1. NCBI lineage: Eukaryota > Metazoa > Chordata > Amphibia > Anura > Bombinatoridae > Bombina > Bombina bombina. Next base: position 924,918,608 of record NC_069502.1, read on the forward strand.
AGTAGAAGAAACAACATTAGAATAATAGGCCTCCCAGAGGAGAAACAATATGAGGACTTAGCTTTTTTTGTTTCTGATACACTTAAGACAGCCCTCAAACTCCCACCCTTGTATAATAACATCCTGGTAGAGCGGGCCCATAGACTGGGTCCAGTACAGTCAGCCCAAAATCTCAGTAGGCCTAGACCTGTCATCATAAGACTATTGAATTACCAAGATAAAGTCTCTATTCTTCAATATTATCGTAAAACACAACCCCTCATCATTAATGGAGCTAAGATCCTCATATTTCAGGATTTCTCGGCTGAGACAGCCTCTAGGAGAAGAGATCTGGCACCTACATGCACTAAACTCATAAACGCTGGAATAAATGCAACTATATTATATCCAGCTAAATTAAAAGCAACTGTTAATGAAACAGTACATTTCTTTCTGGAGGCACACGCAGCCGAGAAGTTCTTCTCCTCTTTAAATTTATCAGCAACAGAGAATGCGGTCCCCACTTAGCCAGCATGGGCCTAATAATTTGGGATTGCCCCCACCCTGGGATTCATGGGGCAAATAGAGGTCATGTTAGGTATTACTCCCCCTCCCCTTTTTTTTTTTTTTTTTTTTTTTTTTATTTTTTATTTTTTTTTTTTTTTTTTTTTTACCCCCCCTCTCCTCATCTCTCTCACTACCTCCTTAAGCCACAGGCGCCATTAATGATACAGAGAAATAGAAAAATTTAGGATAGTTTCATGGAATGTTGGAGGAATCTCCACCCCAATCACACGAAAAACCATATTGACGCATCTAAGGAAATCCCAGGCTGACATAGGATTAATTCAAGAAACTCATCTTAATTCAGAAGAATCTAACAAACTCAAATCCTCATGGGTTAGAGAGGTATATTTTTCGCCAAGCATAGGAAAAAAAAGGGGAGTGGCAATTTTAATAGGGAAAAGAGCTCATCTTGAGGTGATTCACTGCGAACCCGACCCGGAGGGTAGATATGTCCTGTTGAAGGTAAAAATCGCCCAGGAAATCTATACAATTTGTAATATTTATGGCCCCAATACTTTTGATCCAGAATTCTGGAATAGAATTCAAACTAAGCTTCTTCTCTATAATCAGGGACTTCTAATCATAGGTGGCGACTTCAACATGGCACCGCATTGTCCGCTAGATAGACTTAGAGAAGCCATGAAGCAGAAAAAACAGAAAAAGGATAATTTAGAATTTAAAATGATTAAGAAAATAAAGCAGAATCTAGCACTATATGATATCTGGAGAAGCCAGAACCCTGACACACAGGAATTCACATGCCTTTCAAAGGCGCATAAAACCCTGTCTCGAATAGATCTATTCCTTGTGGATGAGCGACTGGGCGCTCTAAGAGCACATGCAGGTATTGCCCCTATATTGCTATCAGATCATGCTCCTATTAATCTAGACATTAATCTTGAACATCCAAGATTTAAATCCTCGCGTTTCTATTTCCCTTATTACCTAACAACGGACATGAAGTTTAAAACTCACCTCAGATCTAAATTTGAGGAATACCTCCACTTTAACTTAGAATACATCGATCACCCAGAATTATTCTGGGAAGCCGCTAAAGCGGTGCTCAGGGGTGAAATCTTAGCGTATAACATAACCCTGACTAAAAAACTGAAGGTAAGGGAGAGTGAGATACAAAAAGCACTAACCAATGCGTACAATAAATTTATGCTACATAAGAACCCATTAAACTGGTCGAAATATGTGCAAGCTAAGGAAGCCCGGGACACATTTGTTTTAACTCGACAAACACAAAAGGAGTTAAAAATCCAGGCTAAATTATACAGATTTGGGAACAAATCTGGAAAGATGCTGGCCAGAATGACCAGCAATGAGAAAAAGCAATCTCATATAGAAGAAATTCATGAAAAGGGTGAGCAAATTCTAAACCCAGACAAAATTACATCTATACTGGTGAAATATTATCAAGATTTATACTCATGTAAAGGCTACGACCATGACAAGGCAGTGGAATTCTGGAATAAGATTGAAAATCCAATACTGGTGGATGATGATATTAGCAGGCTCAACTCCCCTATATCAGCGCAAGAAGTGTCCGAAGCAATTGCAGGGCTATCTACAAATAAGGCAGCTGGTCCGGACGGCCTACCTAGTGAATTCTACAAAATACTATCTCCAGAAATCTCCCCGTATTTAATAAATCTATATAATGATTTTTACATGAATGGCAAATCACCTACATCTGCATTTTCTGCATCTTACACGACCTTGATTCTTAAGGAAGGGAAGGACCCAAGGCTCAAAGAATCTTATAGGCCAATAGCTTTACTTAATTCAGACTACAAGATCCTCACCTCTATCTTAGCAGCTAGATTACAGCAAATACTACCACAGGTGATCCATCCGGATCAAGCTGGCTTCTTGAATGGACGAAACTCCTCGGCAAAAATAAGGGAGGTAATACTTACACTAGAATATCTTGAAAGGGCCGCTCGGACGGGAGGGGGGAGAGGGGAGACGCTCATAGTACCAGATATGGCTATTCTTTCTATTGATGCAGAAAAAGCATTTGATTCTGTTACCTTCAGGCATCTCAATACATCCATGATAAAATTTGGAATCAAGGGCAAATTCCCTAAATTCGTGGAGAATCTTTATAAAAATTCAACTACACGGTTGATTATTAATGGCGGCATATCTTCATCTATAACTCTTGAAAGGGGAACCCGTCAGGGGTGTCCGCTCTCCCCCCCTCCTGTTCAATGTAGCCATTGAGCCCTTAGCAATTATGATACGGCAAAATCTAGAAGGAATAAAGGTCTCAAATCATGAGATGAAAATTGGATTATACGCAGACGATGTACTTGTCTACATATCAAATACTAAAATCAATATTCCAAAACTTATGCACATAATAGATCACTTTGGATCCTTCTCAGGATATAAAATAAACCCATCTAAGTCAGAAATTCACTGGATCTGCAGGGATAAAAACTCCTGTACAGATAACCCCTTTAAAAGTATAACAGATTCATTTAAATATCTAGGAATAAACATTCCAGTGAACTCCGAAAAGTTATATGAATTCAATATACCCCCTATCATTAGGCAAATTAAAGAAAAATTGAGAACTTGGCAGACACTGCCTCTCTCAATTTCGGGCCGAGTGGCATTATTTAAAATGATTCTCCTCCCCAAATTGCTATATATACTTATGAATGTCCCAGTGATTCTTTTTGAGAGGGATGTAAGACTGATCAATAGCTTAATTAGTCAATTCTTATGGCAAGGGAAAAAAGCGCGAATCTCCCTTAATAAACTTTTTCTTCCAGGTGATCTGGGTGGCATGGCACTCCCAGACATTAGATTATACAATCTTATCTCTTTGGCACGAATAGCAAGTGACTGGATCCTATCTAAGGATTATATCTTAAATAATCAGCTTGAAATAAATATCTGTGATCCTTATTTACCCGTAGCACTTCTACACTCCCCTCCCAAAGAGTTACCTGCAGAAATTAAACGACTTAAATCGATTTCCAATCCTATTAAAGCTTGGTGGAAAATATCAAAACTTCTGCCTTATAATCCCAAGATTTCAAACTACCTCACCTTGATCGGGAATCCAAAATTTCAGCCTGGTCTGCAATCTGAGGTCTTTAATAGATGGCACAAGAATGGGTTAAATAAGTTGATCTTCTTGATAGACGATGATAGGAAGACTATTAAAACATTTGAAAAGCTAAAAGGAGAATATAATTTACCTAATAAAGATTTTTTTGCATACCTGCAGATTAGGCATTTTCTCTTGGAAACAACTAGAGAGACAGGGTGGTGCTGGAAATTAGGCAAACTTGAAAATTGGCTTACTTCTATCAAGGTGAATCGGATGACTATTACAGTCTGCTATCATCTCTTAAATATTAGTAGGGGCAACCAGAACCTAGTAAGGCTTGCCTTAACATGGACCTCATTGTCAGAATGGAACAGGGTCGACTTGAACACAATCCAGCAATCTATAAGTAAAGTAAAAAAAATAACACTATCAGCTACCTGGCGGGAAGCACATATTAAAATCCTTCACAGGGCATATTTCACTCCGGCAATGGGTCGTAGGGTTCATAACTCAGGTTTTGACAAATGCCCTAAATGTTCACTCCCTGCAGCTGACATAGAACATATGTTCTGGTTTTGCCCAAAAGTGAGAACTATCTGGTGCAAGTTAGAATATTGGCTAAATAAGGTGCTGAAAATCCCTCCTGTAATCTTTACCCCACATCAAATTATATTCTGTATAGACAATCAAACCAAATGTCACCCTAATGATAAATTAATATCTATCTCCATATTAGCTACTAGATACCTAATATGTAAAAAATGGAAAATGCGCTCAGTACCTAGCGTGTCCGAAATTCAGAACTGCTTAAAAAAACAATGTCTTCTAGAGCAAAAGGACACAGACATAAATAATGAAGATGATATAAGAAATTTCTTTAACAAATGGGCAGCATATATTAAATCACTCCCTGAAAATGAAAAGGAATATATGATCTTCCCTTTCCAAAACTCTGAATTAGTATTGTTGGGCATATGGTAGATAGGAGGTTGGGAGAGATGAGAGAGAGGTGCTTATTATTTCCCCCCCTTTTTTTTTTTTTTTTTTTTTTTTTTTTTTTTTTTTTTTTTGTGTGTTGACTTGCTTTATTATTTTACCCCTGTTTTTTCCTTGTTTTTTTTATATATAAAATTAGAAAATAGAACTATAAATAATGAATTTTCCAGATATAGAGATACAGGTTAGAGACTGAGGAGGGAGGGTGTATTAAACCTTACTTATTTTAATTTTTTCTTATTTTTTGGTATGTGTTTTTGCTTAGTGTTATAAAAAACTAAAAAAATAACAGTGAAAGGTATAAGAAGACAGTAAGAAGTGCCTGCTTGGCCATAGATGTATGTTGAAATATTGCTGAGAGAATGAATTAATGTTCTATCTCTATGTGTAATTCAATTTTTTTAATCTAGCAGAAAAATGTGAATTCATTATATTTTATTTTGTACATCGGTACCCTGTAATGCAACTGTCTTGATAATACCGTTATACTGTTGAAATTTAAATAAATGATTTAAAATTGCATGTTGTATCTGAATCCTGAAATAAATAATTTGGGTTTCATATCCCTTTAAGAATATTAGGTTTATTATAGCTGTGGTCTGACACAGTTTTAATGAGATTCATGGCAGAATAGTTATAGAAAAAGAATATTCTTGTTAATATATTTTCTTGGAAAAACCATTATGCTGTTTATACTGTAAATGGAAAAAACAGTGTGCTAAAATTTGTGCTTAGATATTAAAAGGGTGACAGTAGTCATTTTCCAAATCTGCTGTTTTAACAAGTAACCTACATTTACTTGAGAGAAAATGAGAAATGTAATCACAGGCTCATCTATAAATATAACAAATGCTCTAATAAGCTTCTGAAAATGGGTTTTAGCAGAATTTTGTCTTCACCTTGATTATGCCTTCTTAAATATCCAAATGTAAAATACATTTGTAGTTTCCTGAGACTGGAAGATGCTAAAACTCTACTGAATCAGATAAAATGTGCCACTGGATTTTTGTAGCAAAACTTGCATTGTGTGTTTTTTTTTTTATTTGCATTGTTTTTTTATTTTATCACCTCAGTTAGGGACAGATAGCAGGTTTCAGGAAAAAATCCAAAATAAATAATAAATGTTTAATTTATAGTTCTTGTTTTGTTTTGTTTTAAATTAAATTACACAATATCAAAGAGTTTCTTGTCCATTTAGGTTAAAACAGTCTATAAGGGAAGTAAAAGAGTGCGTTAAACTATTTAAATTCTATACATTCTATGATAAATAAAAAATTATATTATCTGATAAAGAGAAAAGCGGGAGAGAGAAAAAGAGAGAAAGGGAAAGAGTAAGAGAGAGACAGAAAGAGAGAGAGAGAATGAAAGAAAGAAAGAAAAAGAGAAAAAAAGAGAGATAAAGCGAGAGAGAGAGAGAGAATACATTAAACAATTTACATTCTCAAAATTCTATTATAAGTATAAAACAAAACATTATTTAATAGAAAGAGAGAGAGACAAATAAAGATAGAGAGAGAGAAAGAGAGAGCAAGTGAAAACATACTCATTTAATCATTTCCATTAAAGGGACAGTCTACACCAGAATTTTTATTGTTTTAAAAGATAGATAATCCCTTTATTGCCCATTCCCCAGTTTTGCATAACCAACACAGTTATAATAATATAATTTTAACCTCTGTGATTATCTTGTATCTAAGCCTCTGCAAACTGCCCCTTTTTTCAGTTCTTTTGACAGACTTGCAGTCTAGCCAATCAGTGCCTGCTCACAGATAACTTCACGTGCACGAGCACAGTGTTATCTATATGAAATACGTGAACTAACACCCTCTAGTGGTGAAAAACTGTTAAAATGCAATCTGAAAGAGGTGGGCTTCAAGGTCTAAGAAATTAGCATATGAACCTCCTAAGTTAAGCTTTCAACTAAGAATACCAAGAGAACAAAGCAAAATTGGTGATAGCAGTAAATTGGAAAATTGTTTAAAATTACATGCTCTATCTGAATCATGAAAGTTTATTTTGGCCTAGACTGTCCCTTTAACATGAATGCCCAATATCCCTACACTGATTCATAAGCTTTTTGGATTTTAATGAGTTAAACACATCCATTTGTTAAATGTATTGATTGCTCATTATAGTTACATTAATATACACTCTTAAGGTGTTGCTGATGTTCATGTAATAAATAACAGTCAAGGGCACCTCTAAAATGGTTACAATATGGAGCACCTATTATAAATCCCAGTTATCAAATGCTGACATCTCAGTATGCCAGACAGTTCTTACTGCCCTATTCTAAACGTCTAACAGCGTGATCAGCTGAGATAGCGTTATGGAGAGTGTACCCCATTTTAAAATTCTTGGTTCAAATCTGTCAGGTTACCGTCTTGTAATAAGTGGAAAACCATAAAATGACATTCCTGCACCACTAAGTAGGCATTTGGTGTTCCAGCATATCTGCCACCACACATATAAATAACAAAAACTGACCCCTGTTTTGGACTGTTGGAGAATTTGTTTGAGGAATTCACTGATTCATGGTTAGATTAGTGGAGTGCTAATTTAATGCGTGCCTGTAAACAGGCAAATTCACCCAATTACGGGCGCATAATAGATAAACAGCCATTACAAGTGGCTGGTTAATCCTACCGCAAGCTTGCGGTAGCAATTTGCGCTCCAAAAATTAATCACAGATTAGATCTCTCATTAATTTTAAAAATGTGCCCCAATTGCCCCCAAACTTACGTGTAAGGTTCCCTTTTTAATAAAAAAAAAGTAGCATCTTTAATTTTTAAAAACATAACTGCACAAAGCCGTTTTAAGAGGTTAAAATGAGCGAGTGTGGTGTGTTAGAAAAAAAAAAAACACCTTACTCAAAAGTGCCTTTACATTGCTCTCTATGGAGACTGTTATTCCTATAAATATATATATGTATATGCTTATATACATTTATATCTATGTGTTAATATGTGTATATACACATATAAACACATAAATATATATGTATATATTCATAAACATTAACATTTTGCTGCCCATCTCTGCACAACTTACCCCCAGCACTGCGCAAAAGTTTTTTGCCATGTCTACCAGCATGAGAACGAGGCTCCCATTGGAGCCAGTGGGAGTGCAGTCTCATGAGCACAAAGCTTCCAGGTAATGCAAACGCTGGGTCGTGTTCTCATTGTGCTTAAAGGGTTAGGAAAGTCAAAATTAAATTTGCATGATTCAGATAGAGCATGTCATTTTAAGACACTTTTAAATTCACTTCTATTATCAAATGTGCTTCGTTCTCTTAGTATCCCTTGTTAAAAAATGAATACGCACATATCATACACTAGTGGGAGCTGCTGCTAATTGATGCCTGCCTGTGATTGGCTAAATAGATATGTTCAGCTTCCTGTCAGTAGTGCAATGCTGTCCCTTCAGCAATGGATAACAAGAGAATGAAGAAAATGTGATAATAGAATTAAATTGGAAAGTTGTTTAAAATTCTATGTTCTATCTGAATCATACAAGAAAATGTTGGGGTTTACTATCCTTTTAACTTATACTACTACTCATTTAAGCACAATGTTGCGCTCCACTCGTAATCAGGCCCTTAATAATTTATATAGATAGATAGATAGATATATTTTTTTATTTAAAAGAATATTAGTAATGCAGAAACTGTTTTATAAATCATCAATGGTTGATCCGTACATTGTTTTGCTTAGCTCTTTTTTATTACCATCAGTTTTAATTATTACAGGGTCATATAAATTGTTTGACCTCTAGTATTTTTTCAGTGAGGGGATGGTCTGCTTTGTGTACCATGAAAGGATAATGTTGATTTTTTTAGATAATATTGTCTAAAATTTATCACCATTTCTAATGCACCTTAATACTGGGGGGCCTATTTAAGATGCTGCGAGTGGACAGATCCGATATAGCGGATAATGTCCGCTGCACATCGATAAATGCCAACACAAAATAAATTAATGCAACACACAAAGGAAGTCCAGCTCTCACTTACAAGCTCTAAGCTAAGATTAAAGTGAATGTCAATTTTGATGCTAAACTGCCCGGTTTTTAAAAATTTGATTAAAAACAGGGGCACTTTAATCAAAATTTACATTTCACTCCTGTTGATAAAAAAAAACTTACCTTTTAATCTTGACAGCAGCTCCAGCTTCCTCCGGTCGTCGCAAGCCATTTCTGACGTCAGCCGGATTCCTCATTTTAGACCCAGGAAGAGGCTTTGTGACAGGTGGAGGAAGCTGGAGCGGCTGTCAAGTTTAAAAGGTAAGTATTTTTTCACAACAGGAGTGAAATGTAAATTTTTTTGATGAATTAAAGTGCCCCTGTTTTTAATCAAATTTTTAAAAAACGGGCACTTTAGCATCAAAATTGACATTCACTTTAAAAGCAAAACTGGAAGAGTTAGTTACCGCATCTGGCCAAATGGGAAAAGCCCAGGTACCACGTCAAGGTCTCTTCCAAAACCTGGGTCCCTAATACACCAATACAAATGCAAGCTCTCAATCAAACAAACTGGGAACAAGTCAGGGTTCACAGATTAATGTAATCACCCTAGACATATACAAAACACGGAAGGGGATTGCACTCTCAGACTGGACTGGGTACACATCCGATGACCCTGCAACATGCTCAGCCCTGGGTGCTATAGCACTCTCAGGAAGCTGCACTGTCTCCAGAGTCACAGGCAGTATATATATATATATATATATATATATATATATATATATATATATATATATATATATATAAATAACTATCAACCTTTTATGTATGTTAGATTAACATTTCAGACTGGGAATTGTATTTCAATTGATTAAATTGATTAACACCATGTTTGCTGGAATTTGGATTCAGTGGTCAAACTCCACTCGTCAGTCTCCTTATTTGGATGAATCAATCTGGACTTGAGTCTGGAGATACTAGAGTTTGCCACTGTCATTGTGTTAACAAAATCTCAAAGGTTTGGCTTCAACAGAAAGCACAAGAAACCAAGCTGGAAATTTGGAGCAGATATGTGGCAAGTTTAGGCTTTACTTTTCTGGACTGGAAAAATCTATAATGCACAGAGTTAAACTACAGGAGAATTATGCAAAATAAACAATACAAGTATATTAACAAGTTGTTTTACTATGCTTAATCAAGGGGACAGTATAGCCATAATTAAGCTTTTTTATGATTCAAACAGAACATATGTTTTAAAAAAAAATTCCAACTGATTCAAATGATCTAATTAGCTTTTTTCTTTCTGTATGCTTTGTTGTTAAAGGGACACTGAACCTAATTTTTTTTCTTTTGTGATTCAGATAGAGCATACAATTTTAAGCAACTTTCTAATTTACTCCTATTATCAATTTTTTTTTGTTCTCTTGCTATCTTTATGTGAAAAAGAAGGCATCTAAGCTAAGGAGCCAGCCAATTTATGGTTCAGACTCTGGACAGCACTTGTTTATTGGTGGGTGAATGTATCCACCAATCAGCAAGAACAACCCAGGTTGTTCACCAAAAATGAGCCAGCATCTGAACTTACATTCTTGCTTTTTCAAACAAAGATACCAACAGAATGAAGAAAATGTGATAATAGAAGTAAATAGAAATTCCATACTCTATCTGAATCACAAAAGAAGAAATGTGGGTTCAGTGTCCCTTTAAGTATATCTAGGTAGGCTCAGGAGCAGTTGCTAGTAATTGGTGACTGCACAAATATATCTCTTGTCATTGGATCACCAGATGTGTTCAGCTATCTTCCAGTAGTGCATTGCTGCTCCGAAATCTACTCTTCAACAAAGGATACTAAGAATCAAAGTAAATTTGATAATAGAAGTAAAATGGAAAGTTGTTTAAAATTGTTTGCTCTGTCTGAATAATTCATTTTTTTTGTTTCATGTCCCTTGAAAGGGACAGGAAACCCCAAAAGTTTCTTTCATGATTTGGATAGAACATACAATTTTAAACAACTTTCCAATTTACTTCTATTATGACATTTGCTTGATTCTCTTGTTATCCTTTGCTGAAAGAACAGCATTGCACAAATGAAAGCTAGCTGAACACATCTAGTTAGCCAATCACAAGAGACAAATGTGTGCAGGCACCAATCAGCAGCTAGCTCCCACTAGTGTAGGATATGTGAGTATTCTTTTTCAGCAATGGATACCAAGAGAACAAAGCGCATTTGAAAATAGAAGTGAATTTAAAAGTGTCTTAAAATTACATGATCTATCTGTATCATGCAAGTTTAATTTTAAACTTTAAGCATTGTATATTACAAAGGGTTTACTGTCCCTTTGTTAGTAATTTCTGCCACATTTAAAATCTAAATAGCCTAAAATTATGTATTAACACAATCACCATTTTTTGGAGGTTTAAGATGAATTTGAAGTTTGCTTTGTAGAATAAAATACTTGGAGACTGGTTTCAATTAAAGGGACACTAAACCCAATTTTTTTTCATGATTCAGATAGAGCATGCAATTTTAAGCACCTTTTTAATTTACTCCTATTATCATTTTTTCTTCATTCTCTTGCATTCTTTATTTGAAATAGAAGGCATCTAAGCTAAGGAGCCAGACAATTTTTGGTTTAGGACCCTGGACAGCACTTGTTTATTGGCGCTGTCCAATCAGCAAGGACAACCCTGGTTGTGAACCAAAAATGGGCCGGCATCTAAACTTACATTCTTGCTTTTCAAATAAAGATAGCAAGAGAATGAAGAAAAATTGATAATAGGAGTAAATTAGAAAGTTGCTTAAAGAGACACTGAACCCATTTTTTTTCCCTTCATGATTGGGATAGAGCATGCAATTTTAAGCAACTTTCTAATTTACTCCCATTATCATTTTTTCTTCTTTCTCTTGCTATCTTTATTTTAAAAGAAGGAATGTAAATCTTAGCAATCAGCCCATTTTAGGTTCAGCACCATGGATAGCGCTTGCTTATTGGAGGCTACATTTACCCACCCATAAGCAAGCATAACCCAGGTTCTCAACCAAAAATGGGCCGGCTCCTATGCATCACATTCCTGCTTTTTAAATAAAGATAGTAAGAGAACAAAGAAAAATTGATAATAGGAGTAAATTAGAAAGTTATTTACAATTGCATGCTCTATCTGAATCATGGGGAAAAAAATTGAGTTTAGTGTCCCTTTAAAATTGCATGCTCTATTTGAATCATGAAAGAAAAAATGTGGGTTCAGTGTCCCTTTAATAACTAAGCAGTTAATTTATAGCCTCTATAGTTGGACTGTTCACGTATAACAATGCTACATTTGCCTTATTAAAATAACAATCTGCCCTCTCTCTGATTCTTCTTCTTGACACTACTGAAGTAACAAAAAGAACAAGTAGATCCATCAGCAGAATCTCATCCCTTTTTATTTAGCTTCCGTTACACATAGTGCAGTTGTATCGGAGTAATGAAGCAAGACTACATAAAGAAACCATTTATCATACAATGCAATGTATTAATCATTTTCATAACACAATCAAACTGCACATTGTATTATTAAAAGAAACGATTAAATGACTGCAGTAATAAATCTCTATAATTTATTCCGTTTGCAAAACGCCAACTTTTCAGCTTTTTCGTTTCTTCTCTAATATTTCCCAAGCACAATTAGGTTTTGGCGAGTAAAAAGTGACAGAAAGCACTGATGATTCTCATAATTACTAATGTAATCAGTCTTGCCTTGTACTGCAGCATAAGAAATCCCTTTGCTACAGCCCATAGTAAGCAGATTCTAGCCAACCCCGGCAGTAAAATGAATCATTCTTGGTTATTTACAATGGTGCCAAATAAACATTTCTATCTATCTTTCAGAAAGAAAAAAAAAAGTGCAAACTCTTCAAAAACAACAGTCAGTGAATAGTAGTTTATTTATTGGGAGAATATTCAAGTACAGTAGACAATATGTTCCAAACATACCATGATTTAAAGAGACAGTCAACTCCAAAAATGGTTTTGTTTAAATAGATAGGTAATCCTTTTATTGCCCATTCACCAGTTTTGTATAACCAACATGGTTATATTAATATTCCCTTTACCTCTGTGATTACCTTGTATTTAAGCCTTCTCTGACAGCCCCCTGATCACATTAATTTTTATTTATTATCTATTGACTTGCATTTTAGCCAATTAGTGCTGTGTTGTGCACAACTTCACAATGTTATCTATGGCTCACATGAACTAGCAGTCTCCTGTTGTGAAAAGCAAATAAAAAAAAAAAGCATGTGATAAGAGACTGTCTGTAGTGGCTTACAAACAGGCATACTTTAGAGGGTTAAATGTTATAAAGTATATTAATATAACAATGTTGGTTGTGCAAATCTGAGGAATGGGTAGTAGAGGTGTTGTCTATCTTTTTAAACAATAACAATTTTGGTGTTGGCTGTCCCTTTAACAGTATCTGACATCTATATTGTGCCTGGGAGATGGCTACTAGGTTAGGGATTGAGATTAGGGTTATGGATTTTATATGGATAAAACATTGGCTTTAGGTTTAGTAAACCCAATCTTCTTTATAAACAGGAGTTTTTATGTAAGAGGAACCACATTAGTGGGGGAGCTAGTTTGTGGTGGTGGTGATTACTTGGAGTGCTTAATATTTAGGGCAAAGCCATTTTAGTCTAGGAGATTCAATTGTGGTGAGAGTTCAAGTAAGAGTTAAAGGGTCAGTCTCCCTTTCTTTATTATGCATTCCCCAGTTTTGCATAACCAACACAATTATATTAATATAATCTCCCTAATCTTAGTTCTTTCGACAGACTTGCAATTTAGCCAACGGGAGTGAGCACAATGTAATCTATATGGCAAGCATGAACTAGTACTGTCTAACTGTGGAAAACTGCGCTGAGATAAGAGGCGACCTTCAACGGCTTAGAAATCAGTTTGAGCCTACCTAGGTTTAGCTTTCAACAAAGAATACCAAGCGAACGAATCAAATTTTATGATATTTTGACTTGACTGTCCCTTTTAAATGTGCTTCTAGTTTCTGGTAAGGGTTGATTGCACTGGGGTTTCAGTTAATGTTAATTGTGATCTGAAGGTTTGTTTTGTTTGTTTTGGAGGGGTCACATTTTTCTGGGCCTATAACACTGGTAGGTATATAACATATTTACTTAGGACTTAGCTAAGAAAACAGGTACTGTCACTGTCTGGTGATCTGCAAGTAGTGAGCTGCCACTATTTAGTATTAGCCCAAGTGTGAACTGGTCACTAAATAGAGTCACTAATCAGTAGCGGACCTACTCAACAGAGGGCTCTGGTGCAAAAAAAATAAATTGGGGTCCTCCAAAGATATTTGAGTAGTAAGCAATAGTAACACCAGTCATGCTGCTCTGTATAATGATTATGAGGGTAGATAGATAGATGGACTTGCAACCTGCAGTAATAAAAGGCTCCCCTGCATTATAATTGTACATTCTGCACATGCCATATGTATAGATTGGCTCCTGGGTCCTGATTCCACTGCACCTGCTGCACCAATAGTAGTTCTATCCTTGTCACTACTGGAAAATACAGTATTGGTCATTTTTTGTATGTGGATTCCATTTTAGCAAAGTGCACAGGATCTGGACCTTTGCCTTTTCTGCTTACCCAGGGAGCAGATTTCATGGCTTTACAAAAATTACTATGAAGCAGAGACAACTGATTGTACATTGCATATTGGCATAGTCTGTGTATATAGGTAGGGTAAGGCTTTACAGTGAGCCTCACATTTAACAGTGCACATTCTTAAAGAATCATGAAGCTCACATTTTTTCTTTTATGATTCAGAATGAGCAGATCATTAAAAAAAAAAATCCAATTTACTTCTATTATCAAATTGTCTTTGTTTCTTGTTATCCTTTGTTGAAAAGCAAGGATGTAAGCTCAGGAGAGTGCACGAGTCTTCAGCACTATATGGCAGCAGCTTTGCAACAATGTAATACTTTATCAAGGGTACTAGATGGCAGTACATTTTCCTGTCATGTAGTGCAGACATGTGCACGCTACCTACTTAGGTATCTCTTCAACAAAGAATAACATAAGAACAAAGCAATTTTTATTCTAGAAGTAAATTGGAAACTTTTTTTAAAATTGTATTCTCTATCTGAATAATAAAATAAAAATGTGGGGTTTCATGTCCCTTTAAAACCAGTAATAATGTTTCCTTAAAAATAGACTGTCAACTTCAGTTTAATTGGTTGTTAGAAAGCGTGGCCAGCACTGTATAAACATTTTATTGTGCAATATTATACACTACTTGTCCACAGGGGTACAGGTTTCCTAGCTGGGAAACTTGATTAATTAACCACTTAAGCACTTCATAGCAAGTTGAAATGTGTGTTGTGAGACCCCTTTAATGCTGGCTACACCCTGTACTTGTATCAAATAAAACCCACTGAAGGTGTTAATACACCTTACTCCGATCTGATGGGCTAATGTGCCATTTAAAGGGACAGTCTAGTATAAATTAAACTTTCATTATTCAGATAGGACTTTTAATTTTAATCAACTTTCCAATTTACTTTTATCATCAAATTTGCTTTTTTCTCTTGGTATTCTTAGTTTAAACTAAACATAGGTAGGCTCATGTGCTAATTTCTAAGCCTTTGAGGGCTGCCTCTTATCACATGCTTTTTAAATCTCTTTTTAACACAAAGAGACAGAAAGTACATGTGGGCCATATAGATAACACTGTGTTCAGGCACAGAAAGTTATTTAAAGGGACAGTCAACACCAGAATTTTTGTTGTTTAAAAAGATAGATAATCCCTTTATGACCCATTCCCCAGTTTTGCATAACCAACACAGTTATAATAATACACGTTTTACCTCTGTAATTACCTTGTATCTAAGCCTCTGCAGACTGCCCCTTATTTCAGTTCATTTGACAGACTTGCATTTTAGCCAATCAGTGCTCACTCCTAGGTAAATTCATGTGCGTGAGCTCAATGTTTTCTATGTGAAACACATGAACTAATGCCCTCTAGTGGTGAAAAACTGTCAAAATGCTTTCAGATTAGAGGCGGCCTTCAAGGTCAAAGAAATTCGCATATAAACCTCCTAGGTTTAGCTTTCAACTAAGAATACCAAGAGTACAAAGCAAAATTGGTGATAAAAGTAAATTGGAAAGTTGTTTAAAATTACATGCCCTATTTGAATCATGAAAGGTTTTTTTGGACTTGACTGTCCCTTTAAGATTTAGCACAACACAATGCTAAATTTAAGACAATAGATAATAAACCGTCACAGTCATGTGATCAGGGGGCTGGAAGAAGGTTCCTAGATACAAGATAATCACAGAGGTAAAAAGTATATTATTATAACTGTGTTAGTTATGCAAAACTGGGGACTGGGTAATAAAGGGGTTATCTATCTTTTAAAACAATAACAATTCTATGGTAGACTGTCCCTTTAAGTAGATCCAAAAGTTGCACCCAGCATCTAAACCCATCTACATATGTGTGTGAGATGCTAATTGAAATCCTCAAGGATTCTCAAACAACTGCAGTAAATGCTAAAATCTGCATACATTGCCTGGCAAATGGGGGCTAATGATTCATCTTTTGTCAAGAAGAATACTATCACACGTTGCTTAAAGATGAAAGTTTGCAGTCCTCTAATTGCGTTATTCTATTATTTCCCATGCTGTGCAAACACAAACGTTCCCACTGCCTCTCTCCACACTTGCTTTTTACGTGACTGCACTAAAAATGTCAAAAATATTTTGATTGCAAACTAGTCATGCCCTCATGACATCATATGTGCATCTGGTGCTGTGGAGATAATACTTAACAAGGACAAATTATGCTCAGATTTCCTCTCTAGCTGTACGGCATGTTATTTTCTTTCATCTGAAAATCCAATACTTTTTTTTTTTTTTTGACAATGCAAATGTATTTTGGAATTGTTATCTCTACAGAGCCTACAGATTTCTATAGTTATTTGATCTGTTGCATAGTTTAAGGGACACAAGGATTTTCTTAAAGGGATATGAACAAAAATGTAGCATTTTACAAATTTTGCCCATTGTTCTTGTTCTTTGAAGTTAGAACTGCAACACAAAAAACTCCTGTATGTTTATAATTAAAGGGGTAAATTATTTTTAATATGCAGAACAACATTTTATTGCATTGAATGTCCCTTTAAAAAGACTAGAATGTTAAATATATTTGGGATTATTTTTAAAATAATAGTTTTATTCTGCTTTGTTAGTACAGGTGATCCTCGTTTTACAACGGTTCAATTTACACCGTTTCAGAATAACAACCTTTTTTTCCAGTCATGTGACTGCTATTGAAAAGCATTGAGAAGCAGTGCATTTATTAAAATAGCCAGTAGGTGGAGCTGTCCGCTTGTGTTGCAGCAAAGCCAAGAAAGCTGAAATGAATCAGTTTAACCAGACATGAGCTATCGAGCAGATTTCAAAGGAACAAGATCTTCCTGTCTATAAATCAGTCCAGATTGAAATGCATAGAAAGAACTGCTTGCAGAAAAATGCAAGTGAAGTCTGTGTTGTGTGATTATTTTATTAGGTTTATAATGCTGTTTAGCAAATGTTTTTGTTCATTTAACTTAGTTTAATTATATATTCTGTGTTGTATGATTATTTTATTAGGTTTATTAATGCTGTTTAGCCTTTAAAGTCTTCATTTCAAAGCTTTAAAAATAATGTATTACATGTTACTTATGACAATTTTGAGAGGGGCCTGGAACCTATCTCCCTCACTTCCCATTGACTTACATTATAAACTGGGTTTCAATTTACAACAGTTTCGATTTACAACCATTCCTTCTGGAACCTAACCCCAGCATAAACTGAGGGCTACCTGTATTTATTTTGGCTTGGAAGCTTCAGTGTTTATTATAGTATTAATCCAGCTTTCCTTAAAAATGTTTGCATAGTCTGTACTGTATAGATATGTCAACAACCATAGTAGTAATGTACACAATTTTAATCCCCCAAAATAAACAAAATATTCCTTGGTTATATTTTTACCTAAAAAAATTAAAGGGATAGTAAGGTCAAGATTAAGCATAAATGGATTGGATAGTGCCTTAAACAGTTTATGTCTTTTATCAATTTTTTTAATTCCCTTGGTACCCTTTATTAAAGAGTAATCCTGTGTGAGTGTAAGAGTGTGCAACTGTCAGCTGTCAGGCAACAATGTCTGCAACAATGTTTATACATATTTATACATTGTTGCAAACATTGCTGCTATGGACTGGTATAGGCATGTGTACACTCCTGGGGGTCGATCCGATAAAAATCGTCGCCCGCAAAAGCCGGCGACGCCAATAATTGCGCGGATTTGGTATCACATATACGGCGTAACCTAGAAGTTACGCGCGTATATTTCTGCCGTCGCCCGCAGTTTTTTGGGCCATAGGCAGGTATACCAAACCCGCGCAGTTTGGTATCCAATATGCAGCGTAAGGACTTACGTGGCGAAAATGGAGAAAACTTACTCCATTTTCACCTCGCCACAAAAAGCAGCCGTAAGAAGCCTTACGCTGACTATTGGAGCCCCGTAACTCCCTAAACTAACTAGAAAATAAACCTAACACCTAACGCATGCGCAATGTCTATCTCCCTGTCAACCGCGATCTGCTAAAATAAACCTAACACCTAACGCATGCGCAATGTCTATCTCCCTGTCAACCGCGATCCCCCCCCCCCGAAATCCCTAATAAAGTTATTACCCCCTAAACCGCCGCTCCCGGACCCCGCCGCCATCTACATAAACTAACCCCCTACTGTGAGCCTCTAAAACCGCCGCCATCTACCTTATCTATCCCCTAATCTGACCCCTTACACCGCCGCCACCTATATAAAAATTATTAACCCCTAATCTAATCCCCCTATACCGCCGCCATCTATATTAATATTATTAACCCCTAATGTAAGCCGCTTACACCGCCGCCATCTCTATTAAAATGATTAACCCCTAATTTAATCTACCTACCCCGCCGCCAGCTATATTATCTATATTAACCCTAAGTATATTATAGTTAATATAGTTATTACATTATATATATTAACTATATTAACCCTAATTATATTAGGGTTAATATAGTTACTATAGTATTTATATTAACTATATTAACTCTATCTAACACTAACACCCCTAACTATATTTATATTAAATTAATCTAATTAATTTATAAACTAAAATATTCCTATTTAAATCTAAATACTTACCTATAAAATAAACCCTAAGATAGCTACAATATAATTAATAATTACATTGTAGCTATGTTAGGGTTAATATTTATTTTACAGGTAAATTGTTAATTATTTTAACTAGGTATAATAGATATTAAATAGTTATTAACTATTTAATATCTACCTAGTTAAAATAATTACCCAATTACCTGTAAAATAAATCCTAACCTAAGTTATAAATACACCTACACTATCAATAAATTAAATAAAGTACAAACATCTATCTAAAAATACAATTAAATTAACTAAACTAAATTACAAAAAAAACCAAACACTAAATTACAAAAAATAAAAAAAAGATTACAAGATTTTTAAGCTAATTACACCTATTCTAAGCCCCCTAATAAAATAATAAACCCCCAAAATAAAAAAAATTCCCTGCCCTATTCTAAATTAAACATATTTCAAAGCTCTTTACCTTACCAGCCCTTAAAAGGGCCTTTTGTGGGGCATGCCCCAAAGAATTCAGCTCTTTTGCATTCAACAAATACAATCCCCCCCCCCCATTACAACCCACCACCCACATACCCCTATTCTAAACCCACCCAAACCCCCCTTAAAAAAGCCTAACACTACCCCCCTGAAGATCTCCCTACCTTGTCTTCACCACACCGGGCCGAACTCCTGATCCGATCCGGGCGATGTCGTCCTCCAAGCGGCAAAGAAGAATTCTTCCTCCGGCGATGTCATCCTCCAAGCGGCAAAGAAGAATTCTTCCTCCGGCGACGTCTTCCTCCAAGCGGCAGCAAAGTCTTCATTCTTCCGGCGGCATCTTCAATCTTCTTTCTTCGCTCCGCCGCCGCGGAGCATCCATCCCGGCCGACTGCTAAACTTGGAATGAGGTACCTTTAAATGACGTCATCCAAGATGGCGTCCGCCGAATTCCGATTGGCTGATAGGATTCTATCAGCCAATCGGAATTAAGTTAAAAAAATCTGATTGGCTGATTGAATCAGCCAATCAGATTCAAGTTCAATCCGATTGGCTGATCCAATCAGCCAATCAGATTGAGCTCGCATTCTATTGGCTGTTCCGATCAGCCAATAGAATGCGAGCTCAATCTGATTGGCTGATTGGATCAGCCAATCGGATTGAACTTGAATCTGATTGGCTGATTCAATCAGCCAATCAGATTTTTTTAACTTAATTCCGATTGGCTGATAGAATCCTATCAGCCAATCGGAATTCGGCGGACGCCATCTTGGATGACGTCATTTAAAGGTACCTCATTCCAAGTTTAGCAGTCGGCCGGGATGGATGCTCCGCGGCGGCGGAGCGAAGAAAGAAGATTGAAGATGCCGCCGGAAGAATGAAGACTTTGCTGCCGCTTGGAGGAAGACGTCGCCGGAGGAAGAATTCTTCTTTGCCGCTTGGAGGACGACATCGCCCGGATCGGATCAGGAGTTCGGCCCGGTGTGGTGAAGGCTTTTTTAAGGGGGGTTTGGGTGGGTTTAGAATAGGGGTATGTGGGTGGTGGGTTGTAATGGGGGGGGGGGGGGATTGTATTTGTTGAATGCAAAAGAGCTGAATTCTTTGGGGCATGCCCCACAAAAGGCCCTTTTAAGGGCTGGTAAGGTAAAGAGCTTTGAAATTTGTTTAATTTAGAATAGGGCAGGGAATTTTTTTTATTTTGGGGGTTTATTATTTTATTAGGGGGCTTAGAATAGGTGTAATTAGCTTAAAAATCTTGTAATCTTTTTTTTATTTTTTGTAATTTAGTGTTTGTTTTTTTTTGTAATTTAGTTTAGTTAATTTAATTGTATTTTTAGATAGATGTTTGTACTTTATTTAATTTATTGATAGTGTAGGTGTATTTATAACTTAGGTTAGGATTTATTTTACAGGTAATTGGGTAATTATTTTAACTAGGTAGATATTAAATAGTTAATAACTATTTAATATCTATTATACCTAGTTAAAATAATTAACAATTTACCTGTAAAATAAATATTAACCCTAACATAGCTACAATGTAATTATTAATTATATTGTAGCTATCTTAGGGTTTATTTTATAGGTAAGTATTTAGATTTAAATAGGAATATTTTAGTTTATAATATGAATTAGATTTATTTAATAAGAATTTAGTTAGGGTTAGATAGAGTTAATATAGTTAATATAAATACTATAGTAACTATATTAACCCTAATATAATTAGGGTTAATATAGTTAATATATATAATGTAATACCTATATTAACTATAATATACTTAGGGTTAATATAGATAATATAGCTGGCGGCGGGGTAGGTAGATTAAATTAGGGGTTAATCATTTTAATAGAGATGGCGGCGGTGTAAGGGGCTTACATTAGGGGTTAATAATTTTAATATAGATGGCGGCGGTGTTAGGGGCTCACTTTAGGGGGTTATAGATATAATATAGCTGGCGGCGGGGTACGGGAGCGGCGGTTTAGGGGTTAATAACTTTATTAGGTTGCGGCGGGGTAAAGGAGCGGCGGTTTAGGGGTTAATAGCTTTTTTATTGTTAGGCTAGTGAGGGGGGATAGCGGATAGAGGGTTAGACAGTGCGGGCTATGTTAGGGAGGCGTGTTAGACAGTGCGGGCTATGTTAGGGAGGCATGTTAGACAGTGCGGGTGTTTTAGACTTTAGTCAGGTTTTATAGGCGCCGGCAGATTCTAACGTGGCGCAAGTCACTGGCGACGCCAGAAATTTGTACTTACGCAGATTTCTGGACATCGCTGGTTTGTGAGACTTACGGCACGTTAGCATCTGACGGCGACCTATATGGGATAGCTCGAGTTGCGAGCTGAAACTGCGGGCGACGCCAGTTCCCTCGCTTGCGCCGCAAACTGCGATCGATATCGGATCGCGCCCCATATCTCCTATAAATCTGCCTAGCTTTACTCTTCAACAAAAGATACCAAGAGAAAAATGCAAATGTCATAATAGTAGCAAATGGGAAAGTTGTTTAAGTTTCTGAATTACAAACGTTTGATTACAATTTCTTTATTACATATTTTGTTATAATTGTGATGATTATAATGGAATTGTGTATACGGTGTGTGTGTGTATATCTACAGTGTATGTATTTATGTATCATGGTTAAACATATTCTTCTTTAATCTCATATTATTGAATATCCTGTTGTATTTTTTACATTGGACTTCCAAGTGTATTATACTAGGATTCCATGTCTTTTTTAATTCTTCTCAACTGATATAAAAAGCTTGAGAGTCAATTGGCAATTAAGCGGTAATCAGACAAGCTCTGTTACTCTCAATTTTTTTCCTCGTTACTGTTATAATGATTTCTGCGCACGCAGACACTTTGTTGTGATGCAGTATGAGATCTTTATGCGTAAGTTTATCTTTAGGGTTACACGTTCTAACAAGTATATGTGGCTGTCTGCTTTTCTACTTCCCTCTTCTGTTCCTATTTTATTTTATATCCATGTGACTCCGGTTAATTATCATGTGAAATTTTCTTATCTCTTTGCTGAATAGAATGTCACATTTTACACAAACTGTAGTTACAACCGGTACAAATTTAACAATGATTTATTAATGATGCGCAGGGGTTCTGGGATAGAATAAATTAGTGTCATATTCTGTTGAACAAACTGGCTCTCCTTGGATGTATTTGTTCATGGTAGGCGCAAATGAGCAGGTTACAACTTGGTACGGGCATTCTGATGCTTTGTTAGAACAACGCGGGTGCTCGCGGCCTTCTACTCTTTACAGAGCCAGATTTCTTCTTGTGGAAGGGCAACACACTAAGACCTGGATTTGCAAATAGCTAAGTGTATTGCGCTTTCACAAAAAAGAAATCCGGCTCCGAAAAGAGCCAAAGGCCACTCGCCGCCGTCGTCATTCGCATTCGGATACTAATAAGACACTTGAATGCCCATGACTAGTTACAACATGGCGGTGGTGCACAATGCTTTATGGACACTAAAACTTTACACTTATTTTATATAATATTTAAACAACTTATATCATTTTAAAAATAATGTCTACATGTTATTATAAGAATAATTTTGCTTTGAATACTTAATTCTCTATAGTATTTATTTAGTGTTTTGGTTCCTTAAAATAAATTGACATTAAAAAGGTGATAAGATAATTTGTGAAATATTTTCCTTTGGTTTTTACATTTTTACTTTTACATTTTTACTACAGTAGTTTCTGTATTGTTGTCACTTACTTAGTATTTTTACTGGTATTTCATTATTCAAATGTAGAATAATATTGAATAAATATAGAAATAAAGTACTGGATAAAAATTCTATGTCATAATTGTCAACATAGAATTGCAACCTTCTAAACAGATCATTTGTTAAAACATTGTTTACAATTTCTTCTGTTAAGTGTGATCAGTCCACGGGTCATCATTACTTCTGGGATATTACTCCTCCCCAACAGGAAGTGCAAGAGGATTCACCCAGCAGAGCTGCATATAGCTCCTCCCCTCTACGTCACTCCCAGTCATTCTCTTGCACCCAACGACTAGATAGGATGTGTGAGAGGACTATGGTGATTATACTTAGTTTTATATCTTCAATCAAAAGTTTGTTATTTTAAAATAGCACCGGAGTGTGTTATTTCCTCTCTGGCAGAGTTTGAAGAAGAATCTACCAGAGTTTTGCTATGATTTTAGCCGGAGTAGTTAAGATCATATTGCTGTTCTCGGCCATCTGAGGAGTGAGGTAAACTTCAGATCAGGGGACAGCGGGCAGATGAATCTGCATAGAGGTATGTAGCAGTTTTTATTTTCTGACAATGGAATTGATGAGAAAATCCTGCCATACCGATATAATGTCATGTATGTATACTTTACACTTCAGTATTCTGGGGAATGGTACTTCACTAGAATTACACTGTAAGAAATACATAAAGCTGTTTAATAACTAGAGATTATGTTTAACGTTTTTGCTGGAATGTAAAATCGTTTTCATTTGCTGAGGTACTGTGTGAATAAATGTTTGGGCACTATTTTTCCACTTGGCAGTTGCTTAATCTGTTTTTCTGACAGTTTCTGTTCTCCCTCACTGCTGTGTGTGAGGGGGAGGGGCCGTTTTTTGGCGCTTTTTCTATGCATCAAATATTTCAGTCAGCAACTCATTGTATTCCCTGCATGATCCGGTTCATCTCTACAGAGCTCAGGGGTCTTCAAAACTTATTTTGAGGGAGGTAATTTCTTTCAGCAGAGCTGTGAGAATTATAGTTTGACTGAGATAAAAAACGTTTATTCTGTAATTTGTTTCCTGCTTTCAGAATTTGTTATCTTTGCTAATGGGAATAAACCTTTGCTAAAGTTGTGTTGTTTACAAGGATTGAGGCTATAACTGTTTCAATTTATTAATTTTCAACTGTCATAGATCTTCTGTGCTTCTTAAAGGCACAGTACGTTTTAATATTATTCTAATTGAATTGTATTTCCAAGTTGCAAGTTTATTTGCTAGTGTGTTAAACATGTCTGATTCAGAGGATGATACCTGTGTCATTTGTTGCAATGCCAAAGTGGAGCCCAATAGAAATTTATGTACTAACTGTATTGATGCTACTTTAAATAAAAGTCAATCTGTACAAATTGAACAAATTTCACCAAACAACGAGGGGAGAGTTATGCCGACTAACTCGCCTCACGTGTCAGTACCTACATCTCCCGCTCAGAGGGAGGTGCGTGATATTGTAGCGCCGAGTACATCTGGGCGGCCATTACAAATCACATTACAGGATATGGCTACTGTTATGACTGAGGTTTTGGCTAAATTACCAGAACTAAGAGGTAAGCGTGATCACTCTGGGGTGAGAACAGAGTGCGCTGATAATATTAGGGCCATGTCAGACACTGCGTCACAGGTGGCAGAACATGAGGACGGAGAACTTCATTCTGTGGGTGACGGTTCTGATCCAAACAGACTGGATTCAGATATTTCAAATTTTAAATTTAAACTGGAAAACCTCCGTGTATTACTAGGGGAGGTGTTAGCGGCTCTGAATGATTGTAACACAGTTGCAATACCAGAGAAAATGTGTAGGTTGGATAAATATTTTGCGGTACCGACGAGTACTGAGGTTTTTCCTATACCTAAGAGACTTACTGAAATTGTTACTAAGGAGTGGGATAGACCCGGTGTGCCGTTCTCACCCCCTCCGATATTTAGAAAAATGTTTCCAATAGACGCCACCACAAGGGACTTATGGCAAACGGTCCCTAAGGTGGAGGGAGCAGTTTCTACCTTAGCTAAGCGTACCACTATCCCGGTGGAGGATAGCTGTGCTTTTTCAGATCCAATGGATAAAAAGTTAGAGGGTTACCTTAAGAAAATGTTTGTTCAACAAGGTTTTATATTGCAACCCCTTGCATGCATTGCGCCGATCACGGCTGCAGCGGCATTCTGGATTGAGTCTCTGGAAGAGAACATTGGTTCAGCTACTCTGGACGACATTACGGACAGGCTTAGAGTCCTTAAACTATCTAATTCATTCATTTCGGAGGCCGTAGTACATCTTACTAAACTTACGACGAAGAATTCAGGATTCGCCATTCAGGCACGCAGGGCGCTGTGGCTAAAATCCTGGTCAGCTGATGTTACTTCTAAGTCTAAATTGCTTAATATACCTTTCAAAGGGCAGACCTTATTCGGGCCCGGGTTGAAAGAGATTATCGCTGACATTACAGGAGGTAAAGGCCATGCCCTGCCTCAGGACAAAGCCAAGACTAGACAGTCTAATTTTCGTTCCTTTCGTAATTTCAAAGCAGGAGCAGCATCAACTTCCTCTGCACCAAAACAGGAAGGAGCTGTTGCTCGCTACAGACAAGGCTGGAAACCTAACCAGTCCTGGAACAAGGGCAAGCAGACTAGGAAACCTGCTGCTGCCCCTAAAACAGCATGAATTGAGGGCCCCCGATCCGGGATCGGATCTAGTGGGGGGCAGACTTTCTCTCTTCGCCCAGGCTTGGGCAAGAGATGTTCAGGATCCCTGGGCGCTAGAGATAATATCTCAGGGATACCTTCTGGACCTCAAATACTCTCCTCCAAGAGAGAGATTTCATCTGTCAAGATTGTCAACAATCCAGACAAAGAAAGAGGCGTTTCTACGCTGCGTACAAGAGCTCTTGTTAATGGGAGTAATCCATCCAGTTCCACGATCGGAACAGGGACAGGGGTTTTACTCAAATCTGTTTGTGGTTCCCAAAAAAGAGGGAACTTTCAGACCATTCCTGGACTTAAAGATCCTAAACAAATTCCTAAGAGTTCCATCGTTCAAGATGGAGACTATTCGGACAATTTTACCTATGATCCAAGAGGGTCAATACATGACCACTGTAGATTTAAAAGATGCTTACCTTCACATACCGATTCACAAAGATCATTATCGGTACCTAAGGTTTGCCTTCCTAGACAGGCATTACCAGTTTGTGGCTCTTCCATTCGGATTGGCTACAGCTCCAAGAATCTTCACAAAGGTTCTGGGTGCTCTTCTGGCGGTACTAAGACCGCGGGGAATCTCGGTAGCTCCATACCTAGACGACATTCTGATACAAGCTTCAAGCTTTCAAACTGCCAAGTCTCATACAGAGTTAGTGCTGGCATTTCTAAGGTCACATGGATGGAAGGTGAACGAAAAGAAAAGTTCACTCGTTCCACTCACAAGAGTTCCCTTCCTGGGGACTCTTATAGATTCTGTAGAAATGAAGATTTACCTGACAGAGGACAGGCTAACAAGACTTCAAAGTGCTTGCCGCACCCTTCATTCCATTCAACACCCGTCAGTGGCTCAATGCATGGAGGTAATCGGCTTAATGGTAGCGGCAATGGACATAGTACCCTTTGCACGCTTACACCTCAGACCACTGCAACTGTGCATGCTAAGTCAGTGGAATGGGGATTACTCAGACTTATCCCCTTCTCTGAATCTGGATCAAGAGACCAGAAATTCTCTTCTATGGTGGCTTTCTCGGCCACATCTGTCCAGGGGGATGCCATTCAGCAGACCAGACTGGACAATTGTAACAACAGACGCCAGCCTTCTAGGTTGGGGTGCCGTCTGGAATTCTCTGAAGGCTCAGGGACAATGGAGTCAGGAGGAGAGTCTCCTGCCAATAAACATTCTGGAATTGAGAGCAGTTCTCAATGCCCTCCTGGCTTGGCCCCAGTTGACAACTCGGGGGTTCATCAGGTTTCAGTCGGACAACATCACGACTGTAGCTTACATCAACCATCAGGGAGGGACAAGAAGCTCCCTAGCTATGATGGAAGTATCAAAGATAATTTGCTGGGCAGAGTCTCACTCTTGCCACCTGTCAGCAATCCACATCCCGGGAGTGGAGAACTGGGAGGCGGATTTCTTAAGTCGTCAGACTTTTCATCCGGGGGAGTGGGAACTTCATCCGGAGGTCTTTGCCCAAATACTTCGACGTTGGGGCAAACCAGAGATAGATCTCATGGCGTCTCGACAGAACGCCAAGCTTCCTCGTTACGGGTCCAGATCCAGGGATCCAGGAGCAGTCCTGATAGATGCTCTGACAGCACCTTGGGACTTCAGGATGGCTTACGTGTTTCCACCCTTCCCGTTGCTTCCTCGATTGATTGCCAGAATCAAACAAGAGAGAGCATCAGTGATTCTAATAGCACCTGCGTGGCCACGCAGGACTTGGTATGCAGACCTGGTGGACATGTCATCCTGTCCACCTTGGTCTCTACCTCTGAAACAGGACCTTCTGATACAGGGTCCCTTCAAACATCAAAATCTAACTTCTCTGAAGCTGACTGCTTGGAAATTGAACGCTTGATTTTATCAAGACGTGGATTTTCTGAGTCAGTTATTGATACCTTAATACAGGCTAGGAAACCTGTTACCAGAAAGATTTACCATAAGATATGGCGTAAATACCTATATTGGTGTGAATCCAAAGGTTACTCTTGGAGTAAGGTTAGGATTCCTAGGATATTGTCTTTTCTACAAGAAGGTTTAGAAAAGGGTTTATCTGCTAGTTCATTAAAGGGACAGATCTCAGCTCTGTCCATTCTGTTACACAAACGTCTGTCAGAAGTTCCTGACGTCCAGGCTTTTTGTCAGGCTTTGGCCAGAATTAAGCCTGTGTTTAAAACTGTTGCTCCACCATGGAGTTTAAACCTTGTTCTTAATGTTTTACAGGGCGTTCCGTTTGAACCCCTTCATTCCATTGATATAAAGTTGTTATCTTGGAAAGTTCTATTTTTAATGGCTATTTCCTCGGCTCGAAGAGTCTCTGAATTATCAGCCTTACATTGTGATTCTCCTTATTTGATTTTTCATTCGGATAAGGTAGTCCTGCGTACTAAACCTGGGTTCTTACCTAAGGTAGTTACTAACAGGAATATCAATCAAGAGATTGTTGTTCCTTCTTTATGCCCAAATCCTTCTTCAAAGAAGGAACGTCTACTGCACAACCTGGATGTAGTCCGTGCTCTAAAATTTTACTTACAGGCAACTAAGGAATTTCGACAAACGTCTTCTCTGTTTGTCATTTACTCTGGGCAGAGGAGAGGTCAAAAAGCTTCCGCTACCTCTCTTTCTTTTTGGCTTCGTAGCATAATTCGTTTAGCTTATGAGACTGCTGGACAGCAGCCTCCTGAAAGAATTACAGCCCATTCTACTAGAGCTGTGGCTTCCACTTGGGCCTTCAAGAATGAGGCCTCTGTTGAACAGATTTGCAAGGCTGCAACTTGGTCTTCGCTTCATACTTTTTCCAAATTTTACAAATTTGACACTTTTGCTTCATCGGAGGCTATTTTTGGGAGAAAGGTTCTTCAGGCAGTGGTTCCTTCTGTATAAAGAGCCTGCCTATCCCTCCCGTCATCCGTGTACTTTTGCTTTGGTATTGGTATCCCAGAAGTAATGATGACCCGTGGACTGATCACACTTAACAGAAGAAAACATAATTTATGCTTACCTGATAAATTCCTTTCTTCTGTAGTGTGATCAGTCCACGGCCCGCCCTGTTTTTAAGGCAGGTAAATATTTTTTAATTTATACTCCAGTCACCACTTCACCCTTGGCTTTTCCTTTCTCGTTGGTCCTTGGTCGAATGACTGGGAGTGACGTAGAGGGGAGGAGCTATATGCAGCTCTGCTGGGTGAATCCTCTTGCACTTCCTGTTGGGGAGGAGTAATATCCCAGAAGTAATGATGACCCGTGGACTGATCACACTACAGAAGAAAGGAATTTATCAGGTAAGCATAAATTATGTTTTTATGCTAATTTATCCTCCTGAGCTTAAAGGGACACTAAACCCAAATTTTTTCTTTTATTATTCAGATAAAGCATTCAATTTTAAGCAACTTTCTAATTAACTCATGTTATCAATTTTTCTTTGTTCTCTTGCTATCTTTATTTAAAAAAGCAGGAATGTAAAAGCTTAGGAGCCGGCCCATTTTTGTTTCAGAACCAGGGTTACGCTTGCTGATTGGTGGCTAAAATTTGCCACCAATAAGCAAGTGCTATCCAGGGTGCTGAACCTAAAATAGACCAGCTCCTAAGCTTTACATTCCTGATTTTTAAATAGCAAAAGAATGAAGAAAAATTGATAATAGGAGTAAATTAGAAAGTTGCTTAAAATTGCATGCTCTGAATCATGAAATAAAGAAAACATTGGGTTTAGTGCGCATATTGTAAAAATTATTTAAGCCACTTTACAGTGTTATACAATGCATTTTACTTTCTTTTGTGTTTCCAGCTTTGACCTGAAAAAGTTGGAAATTGCCACTTTGGTCACAATAGCTATTTTTTATTGAGGCATAATGAAAGGCATACAACAGTTATGTAAATAAATTTTGCACTACATGTTACATACGATAAAGGCTGCAATACTCTTAGAGTAGTGAAATAAACACAGAAGAAATGAGAACAACAACAGTTTACATACCACGTAGACATTGTATATAGAGTATGCCCAAGACTAAGAAACCTTCTAAAGGCATTAGGGTAAATTTGGATCTCATCATTATACCTCGATTTTATAACATTTAAAATGTAGAGTGTAACATATAATATATGCTGTAACAAAGTCAAAATCAAGACCCCCTTAATAATAATAAGCAGGAACTACATTAGAGCCTTCCGACACACACACCAGGGCATTAACTACTATATATCTGGTCTCAAAAATGCCCCTGATATATGTTGAAGGAAGAAAAAAACTCGGCAGGTACAAATCAGGCAGACCTATTAGGCAGATCAAAATAGATGGGTTCCGTATCATGGTGCAATATGAAATATATAGAGATACTAGGGGGGTGATGAAAGGTGCGGTATAAGCAAGAGAAACCGCTTTTTTAATTCTCCAAAAACTAGGAGACATATTATGAAGTAGTAGGGGGGGGGGGAGGTGGTAAGATAAATATAGTAAATGGAATATATGCCAAAGGAGATTTTCAAGGTGCAGGGCGCCACTTATATAATATTATTATGTTGAAGAGAAGAGCAAGTGAAACTGTAAGGGAGACAGGGTGCGTGTAGAGGTTATAGACTCAACTAGCTAGTATTATTGATCAGTCCTGCTGATCTAAATAAAGTAGGCAAAGTCAGTACATTGGCAAAGAGAGTAATTACTTAAAGAGTAAACGGGATGCAGTAATTCTTCTGCATCCAGGGTGAGAAGGGCTTTACTAGGGATGTTGTACAATTGACAATTGATTGGCCTATATGAACAAAATATAGACATCATTATGCTTTGAGGGGATTAAAGTTACTGCCATTGTGAAGTATGTTTAGAACACAGTGAAGAAGTTTTGTTCTGGGAGGTAGTCTCATAGGATGCAGAAAGATAAGCTAAACTCAGTGAGGAAAGGGAAGGTTGCGTAAATCATTCTGGCACACTAAGATAGTGCTTGGTATGGGGGAGATATAGTTACATACATATAGTATTTTCGCCAATTTAATATAAAAGTACAATTGTAGTGACATTGCTTTTATGGGAATACAAGATAGGGGCAAAAATCAGCCTTTATGGCAATAATATATCTTAGCTACCCTGTTAGTTGGACAATAGCTATTTTTAAAGTCAGCAAATGTGATGTTTTAGATATCAGATGCTTTCAGCTATATAACATTCTAAACATCAGCTACAATTGCTAAAAAATAAAAGTGAAAACCCATTGCTAAAAAACAATATTATATGTAATATGTGTGCAAAGGACATTTATAATCTCAGTCTCATTCTTTTTTATTGTTTTGTTTTGTTTGCTGTACAAATGTGACTATTGACAGGTGTATATCATCACAAAGTAAGGGGGTGGGGTTATTGGGTATATAGATGGCAAGTGTGACATTATTTGTTAGGCAGTTTTGGGGAACGCATTGATGTCTAGAAAAAGGCTCTTGTTTGAGCCGAAACATCAACTTTTTTGCATGCTATTTAATAAAATTATTAAACGTTGTCAAGACCTGTGAGTGCCCTAACATTACAATACTTTGCCTTTATGTGTTGATTCATTTCTGCTTCCCTCATAATAATAGAATGAGACTCCCTGACTTTATATTCAACTCCAATTCACTGTCATGAGTATACCTGAGTTTGGGTATGCCTGAGGAAACAGCTAGCTGAGCTGAGAAACGCGTTGCAATCTGTTATAAAATACTTGTTTTTATACACCTTGGGTAACACAGACACCCAGAGGTTTTTATATCACTTGTTTTAATAAAATATGTCCTGAACTATAAAGAAGCCCGAGCATGATTCATCATTCCTAGCACTTGGAAACCTGTGCCGTGGGATCAGTTTTGCTGGAACACTGTGAGTTCCCAGCCTGCATCAATTAGCACACTGGGTGCTGCTCTATTTGTGAGTATAACCACAATACAAGACCTGTATTATTTAACCATCACCACAGTACTGCACTAGGAGGCACCCTCTTTTTTGTGATTCTCCATTCACAGATTCCTAGTTAGGGAATAGATGCACTTGTCCCACCTTGAATGTCACCCTTGACCTGTGTCTTTGTGCATGATGAGGTGTGTTTGAATATGGGTGCACTGTGTACGTGCAGCATATGTACATATCCAACTGAAACCCTAATAACTTTCACTAGATGTATTTTTGTTGGTATATTGAAAAAATACAAAATCTTCTTTTTCAAAATGTAAATACGCTCATGTATATTTCAAACTGACCATTAAATAATTATATGAAAATTTTATTACTAAAGTAATAAATTGAAGCAGTAGTTTTTGTGGGTTAACTTACGCGTTTCGTGCTGAACATTGTACTTCCTCAATGGGTTTAGTTAGAGAAGCCTGCCTCTTGCTATCAAATTTACTATATTATTATTAAAATGTGTTTGTATACAACAAGCACTTATGTTTAATTTTTAGACACTTTTACGCCTAAATGGATTTTTATATCATCCTGTACTTCCCAGACTCCTCTTCTCTGCTCGAGACCAGCAGAGTACTAAACTGGAAATGAACATGCCTCCCTCTGGTGTCTTTCCAAATGTGAGCAGTGATTTAAATGAGTTTGGAGCCAGTCTCCTTGTGTAAAATTGCAAGAAGATTAATTATTTCTCCAGTCTATAAATTTGCTTGGGATATCAAGCTTGGTGTTGATTTATTTTCTTGAGTGCAATTAGTAACTCTCACTGTACAGTATCAAACATAATTGGTTATGTGAGTATGATTCGGCACTAGATGGGTACTATATCTTTTAAACAGCAGGAACATTATATTTCTAAAAAAATTGATAATACAACCTCTTTGGTATTGCAACAAAAGGTTTGACGTGTGTTATTTCAGGATGTTAAAGACCACTGCTCCATAACTGGTCTGCTGCCTCTGAGGCTACGGTCTGCAATCCGCCCGATCCTATACGATCGGGCTGATTGACACCCCCTGGCCGCGAATCTGCTAGGGGTGGCATTGCATAAGCAGTTCTGGTGAACTGCTTGTGCAATGTTAAAGGGTCACTGAACCCAAATTTTTTCTTTCGTGATTCAGATAGAGCATGCAATTTTAAGAAACTTTGTAATTTACTCCTATTATCAATTTTTATTTGTTCTCTTGCTATCTTTATTTGAAAAAGAAGGCATCTAAGCTTTTTTATTAGTTCAGACTCTGGACATTTTGATGGATGAATTTATCCACCAATCAACAAGAACAACCCAGGTTGTTCACCAAAAATGGGCCGGCATCTAAACTTACATTATTGCATTTAAAATAAAGATACCAAGAGAATGAAGAAAATTTGATAATAGGAGTAAATTAGAAAGTTGCTTAAAATTTCATGCTCTATCTGAATCACAAAAGAAAAAAATTGGGTTCAGTGTCCCTTTAAATGCCGACAGTGTGTGCTGTCGGCATTCAGCGATGTTTGTCGGACATGATACGCTACAGCTCATTTTTGCACTCTACCTTTATCTTTTCAAATTTGTTTTGAAAGTTGGGGCATGTTATAATTCAAGAGATTCATAAAGTTCACCATCTGCAAAGAATTTAACTTTTACATCAAAATAGTTATTGTATTCTAAAATTGGAACTTGAGACATCTCTGATATACATTTTATATGGAAAAAAAATAGATTCACTGTATAGCTATCAGAATGAGAACATGAAAATTTTGCAATAAGAAATAAATAAAAAATGTAGACGCCTTTAATAAATTGAGGTAGGGTTGAGGCCTACAATATGGTCAAAATATTATGACATTTCGTAACTATTTTATTAAAAATTAAAATCATTTTTTCAACACACAGTGGTATTAAACTATTTATACCACACTTTAAATGACACATTGATCCATTACATGACATTTACATTAAATGATGCATGATGAGTTAGATAATTACAATTTTAACTAATGGATGCAGGTGTACACCTCATGAAAGCCTCCTACTGAAATCTCACCTTGTCCTATCAAACTACTCATCTATATTGCAGCAGGGAGCCAATTCCTCCTATATAGCAATAGCATATGGAGATAGTTTAGAGAACTGTTAGTAAAAATATATATATTATTTTTTTATTATTACGTGATATGGCTTTATAAGTTTTATGCTTATTGTATGCCCGTTAGAACTATATATATATATATATAATAAATCAACTGATTTTCACAACTTGCAATATATGGTTTAAAGTGAAGGTCAGTTTTGATGAATTAGTGCCCGGTTTTTAATAATACTTTTAAAAACAAGGGCACTTTAATTTTAATTCATCAAAATTGACATTTCAGTCTTTTTCTTCAAAAACTTACCTTTTCATTCTGGCAGCCGCTCCAGCGATTCCCACGGCCGTCGGAAGCCTCTGCA
The DNA here is from genome assembly GCF_027579735.1 of Bombina bombina. Classification (NCBI taxonomy): domain Eukaryota; kingdom Metazoa; phylum Chordata; class Amphibia; order Anura; family Bombinatoridae; genus Bombina; species Bombina bombina. The sequence goes on from NC_069502.1 coordinate 924,952,697, forward strand.
GACGTCAGAAATGACGAATCCGGCTTCCTCCAGTCACGGCTTCCCTCCAAGGGAATCTTGGCCTGATGCAACGCCGTGGTTGGAGGAAGCCGGATTCGTCCTTATGGACCCGCAAAGACGGCTTGCGACGGGCGCAGGAAGTGCTAGAGCGGCTGCCAGGAATAAAAGGTAAGTTTTTGAAGAAAACGAGTGAAATGTCAATTTTGATGAATTAAAGTGCCCTTGTTTTTAATAGGATTATTAAAAAACCGGGCACTAATTCATCAAAATTGACCTTCACTTTAAAGGGACATTCCAGTCAAAATATAAATGTACGTAGATTAATTACATCTTTGAAAAGAATCATATTTGCAATATACATGTATTAGCAAAAATGCTTCTAGTAAAAGTTATCACTGTTTTAGTGTTAACATTTTTCTCTGCACGTGCATGTGAAGCATAGCTAGATATTTTTACCCACATTTTAAATATTGCAGCTGCTCAGATTATCACTGGGGTTTGTATCATCTCAGCAAGTAACAAATTGAGTCATTATCAGATGGTACAAGCACCTTAGGCTCTCTGAATAAGTGCTGTGTTTAAAATGCTGGTGCACGTTGCATACTTAAATACACTTTTGTAACAGCTATAGCTTTTATTAGAAGCATTTTTGCTAATGCATGTATATTACAAAATTGCTTCTATTCAATACTGAAATGCACCCATGTGGTTTCCAATTTTGGCTGGAATATCCCTTTAAAGGAACAATATACACAAAAAAGTAGCATTTAAGCTGAAAACATCTTGGTCTAAAAAAAAAATGAAAGGCACATATTGCTCAGAGTTTTTTCATTCATATTAAATAGCAGCAGTAAAAAAGGGTAAGTAAAAGCTCTTTAAAGGTAAACTAATAGGAAGTGCATCATTACTTATCATAATTATATTATACATAATCAAATATATCTGTAATCTTATTTTGGAGTTTGTCTTCTAATACAATATTTTAAAATGATATAAAAACTTATATATGACACACGTACATTAAACACTTTGACCTAGATTGCAAGTGGAGAGCTAATTTATCGCATTCTCGTAAACGGTCAAATTCGCTGTTTACGGGCATGTGATAAATAACCAGCTGGATATTGCTACTGCGTGCTCGCGGTAGTAATTAGCACTCCGAAAATTAGGGCCCCAAAATAAAGGATATTCTTTTATATATATATATATATATATATATATATATATATATATATATATATATATATATATACAAAAAGCAGTTATGAGGGGTTAAAGCGGTCAGGATCTGTGTGTTCTCTCTTAATATATACAGTATGTTTATGAATATATACATATATATTTATGTGTTAATATGTGTATATACATAAATATATATGTATATATTCATTTACATATATATTTACAATCTGCTGCCCATCGCTGCGCAAATTACTCCCTTCGCTGCGCTAGTTCTCATGCCGTGTCTAACAGCATGAGAACGAGTCTCCCAATGGAGCCTATGGTAGCGTGCTCTTGTGAGCGCAAAGCTTCCACGCAATGCGAACGCAACCTAGCTTTTAATACCAACACGCTGGTATTACTAAATGGAGTGCAAATATGGCATTCTCGGAAGCAATATTATAATCTAGCCCTTTATGTGGGCACAAGATATGATATATTACACACTTTGTATGTATTTTCCCCCCATTTATAGAAATCTGTAGATATGTGTATGGCGTGTAGAGATCTAAAGACATTGGAGTTGCTTTGTTGTGTTTAAAAAAGTGATACACTTGTTGCTAATGAACAGCACTTTACCTCATTACAGCCAACCGCCAGCCTGCTATATTTAGCAATAGTATCACTGCCCGGCATCTGGGTTATTTCTTGTTAAATAAAGGCGTGAAAATGGATTTGTGGAGGTTACTTGCTAAGTTCAAAGAGGCAGCTACAAGCAACCTTTTAATATGAGCAGACAGTAAATAATGAAGTAAAAGTAATTGTTTTGTCTAATAGCAATATAGTGAGGAGGCCAAGTTAGTGCCTGATTTGTTTAATGCATTACTTTTAAAGGGCTAGTAAATACCTTGTAATTACAATACATTTCTGATGTGTTTTTATAAAATAACATATTAACCAAGAATAAATGTTTTTAAAACAAATTAACATAATTTTACTACAATTGTTTTTCAATAGTCAAACTCCACCCACCATTTGCCTTATTTGGAGGAGCCAATCGGAGCTTTAGTTTGCAGAAAACAAGGTAGTCATGATTATAATAATATAAAATGCATTTCTTTTGTAGCTGTTATCAGTTAAAGCCAATTAGGGAAAGATATGTAGCAGGGTTAGCATTGAAAAGTCAGCAAGATGCATTTCAGTTCAATTTTCAGAGCCATACTACATGACAGGGGGGGGGGCAGAATAAATAAGGAAAGTATATTGTAAAGTTGTTTCATTGCACAAAACTAATCATTTTATGTAAAAATCTCAAGGTCTTTAATGTTACTTTAAGGAACACAAAAAACACTAGGCTGTGTTTTGTTATTGAACTGTTCAAATTATGTCAACTTTGTAAGGATTATGTTAAAGGGACAGTGTAAGCTAAAATTGGTTTCCCCTAATGTGTTTCTAATTACTTTTTATACCGGCTGCAAAGTATAAAATGTATGGGACATTGCTTCTTTAGGTAAATTTTGTATATGAAATAGCTAGTGTTGCTCAACACTAACCAAATTAAATGAGCTAAACTTGCAGGTATCTCAGTCCTCCTTATTGTATCAGTCTGTATACACACAAACATGCTTTCTTATCCTATATCTTGTCTGTATACCGAGGCTCAATAGATTGAGAGAGCAATGGAAAACATTGAACATTTTAGTACCTATCTCTTCCACACCCCAGTAGTGTAATTTATTCTGCTTTCTCTTGTTTACAAATGACAAAGTAAAGGTAAATACGTTCTTTGTAAAAAATTTAATACATCCCAGCTTGTAAAATTGAGAACATATTAAATGGGAGAATTTTTTCGGAAAATGTTCAGAAGCTCCCAAGCTGGAATTTGCCTTTTTGTAGGGTTTAAACTAGGGTTGCACCGATACCATTTTTTTATGACTGAGTACAAGTACCGATACTTGTTTTCAAATACTCGCCGATACCAATTACCTATACTTTTTTAATGTCATGTGACAGTTTAACAAGCACAATACAGACTAATTATTTAAGATTCCTTCTTTATAATTATAAAGGACTGTAATTCAAAAGACATTATGAAATAATAAAAAAGTTCACTGAACATGTTTATAAATAAAAAATATTACAATAAATATTAAATTTAAAGGGGTGATATATATAACATCAATCTGACATTTGTATGGAGGTTCGACTAAGCTGAACAGTCTTTCACTTTCCACACTACTGCATGGTGCAGAAAGATATTTTTGGGCCATTTTAGCCAGAGCTGGAAATCTGTTTATTAACTGCCCAGTACTTCAGGGGTTTGTCTGAACGAGGTACAGTGATCTCTCCTACAATAATACAAATAACAGCAATTTGTATTGTCAGAAAAGTAGTAAACAATTTTTAGTTTAGTCTCCACTCCAGTTTAAATGAAATGGGAACATGCAGTTTGAAAAAACGCCACAAGATAGCATATGGGTAGGAAGTGGAGGTATCGGTTTAAGTATCGGTGCATTTGCACGAGTACAAGTACTCATGCAAATACTTGGTATTGGTACCGAACCGATACTAGTATCGGTATCGGTGCATCCCTAGTTTAAACACATAATAATATAGGACCAGTGATGAAAAAAATGATATGCTCAAATGGATGTTATTTTTGAGTCAGAACTTTAAGCTTATTACATATTTAATGTTGACGTACTTAAATGTCTTAGGCTCTTGAACATTGCTCTGGATATTATGACAAAAGTTACTCCTATGTCATTGTGGCCATATGACCTTTTAGTCAACAGTAAAATTTCGTGCTTAAATGAACACTCAAGTCAAAATAAACTTTTATGATTTAGAAAGTCCATACAGTTTTAAGACACTTTCCAATTTACTTCCATTATCAAATTTTGCACAGTCTTTTTATATTCACACTTTCTAGGAAACAAGATCCTACTGAGCATGTGCACAAGCTCACAGGGTATACATATACTAGTTTGTGATTGGCTAATGTCTGTCACATGATACAGGTGGCCGGAAAATGGGAGAACAAATGAATTTGTCAGAAAAGAAATCTATTACTTATTTGAAATTCAGAGTAGGTGTTACATCATTGTCTTTTTATTATGCACTTGTTAATTATGTAATACTACTCCATTGAGTGGTCCTTTAACAGATGCCCTTAGTCATGCTTGACTAAGGGCATCTATGAAACCAAAAATGTTGCCTTTTGTGTGGACCATATGTGAAGTAAATATAGGTCAGGTTTATATATATAGCAGCTGAAGGACTTGTATTTCTTACTATTATGTGTTTGGGCTTGTCAGCCTCTTCCAAGTACTTCTGCTCTACAGTGGTGTTTCCTGAACTGATGTTTATGCGTTCAGCCAACAGTCACATGACCCAAGAGTCAGACTCTCTGGTGCTATATAGGATTGAGACATATTTGCTAAGACTGCCACAGTTGCATATGTTACTACTGTATTATTAACATTACCATAGCGAATTCATGATGTTCACCATTTCCACTGCACAAGTAGCTTCTACTCAGTACTCCTTTTATAAATGAAAACTGCTGGTGTATGAGACAGAAAAAGAAGAGAAAAGCCATAAAAGTACAGTCAGCTTCTAAAGGCAAATCATAATGGAGCAATCCAATGTACTGAGCTTTGTAGCTGATTCGGTGCATACTGCATTAGCCTTAAAAAAAGGGGGGAAATAAAAGCCTGCAATTGTCTAGACAGGACAAAACACCTGCGAGATATCCTGCTGTCAACAACAAAAGCCGTGACTTGTTGGCGCTTTTAGCGCCTGTGTATGTTTGTTCATCTCTCCCTTTTTATGTGGAAATCCTATTGTATAAGGAATGGGGCGAATAAAAAAAGAGTTACAGTTTGTGAGATACTCATTTTGCATAGATACAGCCAACATGTGCCACTTCATTAAATATAAAAGGCTAGCCACCATAAACCTTCAATATAAATATATATTTATTTATTTAGTTTGTTTCCAGTACTAAACTGTTAAGCAATTCCTTTTTTCAAAATCAAATTAAAGGGATAGAAAAGTCAAATTTAAACTTGCATGATTCAGATAGAGTATGTCATTTTATTAATTTCCTTTTTGTAAATGTTCTTTATTCTCTTGGTATCCTTTGTTAAAAAGAAATTTGTACATATACTACACTAGTGAGAACAATCTAGTAATTGGTAGCTACACACATTTGTCTTTGGCTGAATAGATATGTTTAGCTAGCTCCCAGTGATTCACTGTTGCTCATTCAGCAAAGGACACCAAGAGAATAAAGCAAATTTGATAATAGAAGTAAATTGGAAAGTTGTTTAAAATTGTAAGTTCTATCTGAATCGTGAAAGAAAAAAACCCTGTATTTTATGTCCCTTTAAACAGCTTTTTTTATGAAAAAAAAATTAATGTTTCATTTTTTGTTTTTTTATATGTATGACTGACATATCCCTTGAACACATTGTCAGAGCTAACAGCTTTGTATATATATATAAAAATTAAGAATACATTTTTTAAAATTTTCAAAATTTAGTTGAGTTAATTCTTACATTTATAGACAGACAAGTTTGCAAAGCACAATGGGGCCGATTTATCAAGGGCAGAATGGCCCCTGATGCCCCTGTTTCTGCGCGAGCCTTCATTCTCGCCGGAAACAGCAGTTAAAGTAAATGTCAACTTTCACGAATGAAAGCCCTGTTTTTAAAAATACTATTTAAAAAAAGGGGCACTTTCATTCATGAAAGTTTACATTGAAGCCGTTCTTTTAAAATACTTACCTTTTATTCCTAGCAAGCATGGAACACCGGAGCAGCGATTCCTCCGTCCCCAGGACGTCTCTTCTTACTTCAGAAATGACTAATCCGGCTTCCTCCAATCATGACGTGGCCTCAGGCAATCTTTTCTCTGGGGGGGAAGCCGTTATTGGAGGAAGCCGGATTCGTCATTTCTGACTTAAGAAGAGACGACCTGGAGGCGGGGGAATCGCTGCTCCGGTGTTCCACGCTTGCTAGGAATAAAAGGTAAGTGTTTTAAAAGAACGGTTTCAATGTAAACTTTCATGAATGAAAGTGCCCCTGTTTTTAATAGTATTTTTAAAAACAGGGCTTTCATTCGTGAAAGGTGACATTCACTTAAGACCACTGCTCCTTAACTGGTCCGCCTGCTCTGAGGCTGAGACATCAATCTGCCCAATCTCAAATGATCGGGCTGATTGTTACCCCCTGCTAGCGGCCGGTTGGCCGTGAATCTGAAGGGGGCGGTATTGCACAAGCAGTTCACTAGAAGTGCTTGTGCAATGTTAAATGCCAAAAACATATGCTGTCGACATTCAACGATGTCTGTCGGGCATAATCCGCTGAGCGGATCATTTCGGACAGGCATTTGATAAATCGGCTCCATGATGTTAATTTCCAGTGGTGAAATTGGATGGCTGCCTACAGACATATTTGAATGTAATATCCTTTTAAAACAATATCAGAGCTAACAACTTTGCATAACTATACTTAAAAAAATGTAAATTTTTTTTAAAAATCTACCAGCGTTTGAGTTCATTCTTAACATTTATAGGTGGTCAAGTTTGCAAAGCACAATGTGTTCATTTTCAGTGGTGAGATTGGACGGCTGCCGCACTGTTCAGCTAGTGTAGAGAATGTAGCGTGATTGTATTTATCGCATGTATTCTAATCACATCACAAACATACCTTTCTACATCAGCACTTCAGGATACTGTAGGGCATACAGATTTCTCCCTTAGCAGATCTTTATTATTTTCCTTGGGTTTGGTTAACACAGTACATTGACTAATGCACCTGCCACATTACTTTTTTCTCAATCACTGTCATTGTCAATTAGCCTTGAATAGTTATAACGCTCTCTTAGGACCATATACTGAGAACCTTATACAGGTTCTTTTTGCAGCCAGTAAATGCATTTTACTTTATCAGACACCGCATAAGCACGCAGGAGCATGGTCAAATTCTCCTTAAAGGGACAGTCAAGTCCAAACAAAAACGTTCATGTTTCAAATAGGGCATGTATTTTTAAACAACTTTCCAATTTACTTTTATCACCAATTTTGCTTTGTTCTTATTTGAAAGCTAAACCTAAGAAGGCTCATATGATAATTTCTAAACCCTTGAAGGCCGCCTCTTATCTTAGTTCATGTCAGCCATATAGATAACATTGTGATCACGCCCGTGGCTTGTGGCAGACACTGCACTAATTAGCTAAAATGAAAGTCAGTAGATAATAAATAAAATGTCATGTGATCAGGGGACTGTCAGAAGATGCTTAGATACAAGGTAATCACAGAGGTAAAAAGTGTATAATTATAACTGTGTTGGCTATGCAAAACTGGGGAATGGGTAATAAAGGGATTATCTATCTTTTAAATAACACAAATTCTGGTGTTGACTGTCCCTTTAAAATTTAAATGCTAAACCGCAATGTGCTTGCTGAATGAGCCTTGTTAAATCACAGTCTCGTGGCAAGGCTTAAATAGGATTGTTTTAACCCATGCATTGCACGGGACATAAAAAGCTGCAAAACATTTCCTGTATTTACAGCATTTTAAAAGTAATCTATAATGAGGATTAACCATACAATACAGCAGTGAGGAAGTATAGTGACCTAAATGTGTAGTGTGGGGTAAATATGTGTGTAGTATGGATTAAATATGATGCATTTCTGTTTTTTTTAATTAACAGTTTACATTTAAAGGGACACTAAACCCAATTTTTTTCTTTTGTAATTCAGAAAGACCATGCAATTTTAAGCAACTTTCTAATTTACTCCTATTATCAATTTTTCTTTGTTCTCTTGCTATCATTATTTGAAAAAGAAGGCATCTAAGCTTTTTTTTGGCTTCAGTACTCTGGACAGCACTTTTTTATTGGTGGATGAATTTATCCACCAATCAGCAAGGACAACGCAGGTTGTTCACCAAAAATGGGCCGGCATCTAAACTTACATTTTTGCATTTCAAATAAAGATACCAAGAGAATGAAGAAAATTTGATAATAGGAGTAAATTAGAAAGTTGCTTAAAATTTCCTGCTCAATCTGAATCACGAAAGAAATTTTTTGGGTACAGTGTCCCTTTAAGTTACAATAAACTTTATTAGTTCAGATAGTGCATGGCAATTTAAGATACTTTTACATTTACTTCTGTTATCAAATTTGCTTTATTATTTTGGTATTCTTTGTTTAGAAACATACAGGAATAGCAAAGCACTTCTGAGAGCTAGCTGGTTATTGTTGGCTACATACATATATCTCTTGTCATTGGCATACATATGCATGTCTAAATATGTATATTTAATTATGTATGTATAGAAATGTGTGTGTACATATGTATTTATATGTGTATATATGTATTAACAAACATATAAACACATAAATACAGTAGTACACATATATAGAAGTGCATTGGAACCCTTTGCAGTCAAGTAGATAAAAACATGTAAAAAAGTATATAAAGTGTTATATTGTGTATTTACTGTAAATATTTCATATCCCAATGTTCTGCACATAGCAGAATATGTTCTATGTATTTTTATATATATATGTATATCTGTGTGTGTATGTATGTATATATGTGTATGTGTGTGTGTATATATATATATATATCTGTGTATGTATGTATGTATATATGTATTGGAATAGATATACTGTATATTGTACCAAAATACCATCAGATATACTGTACGTAGAAATATGTGTTTATGAATAAATAGAACATATTCTGATATGTGAAGAACATTGTTATGTGAAATATTCATATTTTCATGTTGGGTTAGCTCACTTGAGAATATGTGATTGGGTTTTGCGCACGAGTAGTAACTTTTTGTTCTCCATTGATTTCTATGTGGGAATACGTTAACACCCATACGATATTCGAAGTTCGTCTTTTTGCGCAAATCAGAGTATCGTATGAGCGAAAATTTATTTCAACTTGTAATACAAGCGCTACCCAACGCTCACAAAAAGCTTAATTCTAGCGGAGTTAGTGCTTGAACGGGAACGTTAAATATCGCTCCACTTGTAATCTGGCACAAAATGTTAAATTAAGGAAAATAAAACATTGTTAAATCTATCATCGCTTTTTTTTCATAAATATTGTTCCTGTTTTTGCTGTAAAAAGTTTCTGAAAATCACGAGTGCTGCCATTCTGTCATCCAAGTGTGACATTTGCAGTCAATATCAATGCTTTCATTTTACACACAAGGGTTAAAAATTATAATTGTATCCAAATCTATCATCTATCTATCCATCTATCTATCTGACTATCTATCTATCTATCTATCTGTCTGTCATCTTTCTATTTATCTACAAAAAATTTAGGTCTATGAACATAAACTCAAGGCATTGCATTTTTCTCTGGCAGCCAAATCGTTAAATATGTCAAGCAAAATAAGAGGTTGTGTAACTGCATTCTTGTAGGTATGCTAAGATTACTTAAGTGAAATGAAGTGTAAAGTTAGGAATTTAACCTGACTGGAATTTTTAAAACAGAACACACATTTTCATATAGAATTTTTAATGCAAAACATAACATAATGAATTCATACTTATTAATTGATCAATTTAGGACCATGTATACCTATGCTATTGGAAGAGGTATAAACATGCCCCTTAAACTGTATACCCATTATTTGAATACCCATGTGGTTCTTCTTCTAGTTTAATACATCAATAGACGTCAGGACTTTGGCAGCAATGGGGCTAAAAAGCTGTCTCAGCATAAAATTTAACTAGGTTCTTAGTTTTTTATAGAGAGATATTAAGAGAGAGAGAGATATTGAGAGAGAGAGAGAGAGAGAGAGAGAGAGATTGAGAGAGGGAGAGAGATTGAGAGAGAGAGATTGAGAGAGAGAGAGAGAGAGAGAGAGAGAGAGAGAGAGATTGAGAGAGAGAGAGAGAGAGAGAGAGAGAGAGATTGAGAGAGAGAGATTGAGAGAGAGAGATTGAGAGAGATTGAGAGAGAGAGAGAGATTGAGAGAGAGATTGAGAGAGAGAGAGAGAGAGAGAGAGATTTTGAGAGAGAGAGAGATATTGAGAGAGAGAGAGAGATATTGAGAGAGAGATAGAGAGAGAGATTGAGAGAGATAGGTTGAGAGGAGAGATTGAGAGAGAGAGAGATTGAGAGAGAGAGAGAGATTGAGAGAGAGAGAGAGAGAGATTGAGAGAGAGAGAGAGAGATTGAGAGAGAGATTGAGAGAGAGAGAGAGAGAGAGAGATATTGAGAGAGAGAGATATTGAGAGAGAGATAGAGAGAGAGATTGAGAGAGATAGGTTGAGAGGAGAGATTGAGAGAGAGATTGAGAGAGAGAGAGAGAGAGAGAGAGATTGAGAGAGAGAGAGAGAGATTGAGAGAGAGAGAGAGAGAGAGAGAGATTGAGAGAGAGAGAGAGAGAGAGAGAGAGAGAGAGAGAGATATTGAGAGAGAGAGAGAGAGAGAGAGATATTGAGAGATATTTCTAAGGTACTTATCTGGTAAAGCAGGGAAAACAATTTAAAGCATATTTGAGAAAATTGAATATGTTCTGTGGAAAGTTTCTGCTTCATTTGCATAAGTTAAATTAGATATTTGTCTTTCTTTCTTTCTTTCTTTCTTTCTAGCCAGATGAAAGGAGCTAGGCACCATTAAAAAAGGGTTTTTAAAATACAACAAGGAAAGTTAGGCTAGAGCCCTGAATGGACCACTCTGAGGAAGGGATCAAATACCGAAACCTCATAACAGCGATTAAGTGAAGTATTGCACAAGTTCAGTGGTGATGTGGTATTTCTATACAAGGCAGGCACCCTGTCAGTTTTATATTAAGTGAGAGTCCGCTCCCTGTTGGACATTATATATATGTGTGTGTGTGTTTTATTTATTTTTTAACAGAAGAAATGCATTGTAGTCCAGTAACTGATGGGGGGGGTACTTTCCCTTTTTGTTTAGCAAAAATTAAATGGTGCATGTCTGCTTTTTTATGTTTGTTTCCCAAAATAATAATGTTGATACTATTTAAGCTTTCAGCAACTTATTTTTTAATTCACATTATCTGACAATACATTGTGGGTTTGTTTTAATTGCAGCTATGTAAACCTATTAACCCCTTAAAGACCGGGCATTTCAGACAAAGAGGCCTATTTACCAAATGTCTGTCGGACCTGATCCGACAGTGCGGATCAGGTCAGACAGACATTGCTGAATGCGGAGAGCAATACGCTCTTCGTATTCAGCATTGCACCAGCAGCTCTGTCAATCAACCCGATCGTACGCGATTGGGTTGAATTCCGGCGATGTCTGTCCGCCTGCTCAGAGCAGGACAGGGTTATGGAGCAGCAGGCTCACCAGAAACACAGGCCCTCAAGCTCCATTCGGAGCTTGATAGATAGGCTCCAAAAACTTCCCCAAAAGACCAGAGCATTTTTGCCACCACTACATTTAAACAGAAATAGAGCCTTTTTTATATTTACCTATCAAAACTATATATTTTTTTTAGTAGACAACCTAAAGTATTGATCTAGGCCCATTTTGGTATATTTCATGCCACCATTTCACCGGCAAATGCGATCAAATTTAAAAAAAAAAAAACATTAAATTTTTCACAATTTTAGGTTTCTCACTGAAATTATTTACAAACAGCTTGTGCAATCATGGCGCAAATGGTGGTAAATGCTTCTCTGGGATCCATTTTGTTCAAAAATAGCAGACATATATGGCTTTGGCATTGCTTTTTGGTAATGAGAAGGCCGCTAAATGCCTCTCTGCACCACACTTGTATTATGCCCAGCAGTGAAGGGGTTAATTAGGTAGCTTGTAGGGTTAATTTTTGCTTTAGTTTAGAGATCAGCCTCCCACCTGACACATCCCACAGCCTGATCCCTCCTTGACCTCCCTCAAACAGCTCTCTTCCCTCCCCCACCTCACAATTGTCACCGCCATCTTAAGTACTGGCAGAAAGTCTGTCAGTATGAAAATAAAAGCCCTTTTTTTAAAAAATATATTTGCTGCAGTGTAGGTTCCCCCAAACCCCCCAACCACCCTGACCCCCCCCCCCCCAAAAAAAAAGCTCTCTTACCCTCCCCCTCTGCCTATTTGCCGCCATATTAGGTACCCAGTTTGCTGCAAATTGTTTTCTGTAGTGTAGCTGCCCCCCTTAATACCCTCCCCCTCTCCCCCTCCCAGATCCCTTTCCGTTAACTAATCCCACATGGGATCCCCCTCATTGCCCCTCCTCCCTCCTTCCCCCTCAATGACGCAGTTGTTTTATTTATTTTTTTATTCCCTGTAGCGTGGCTGAGCAGTCCCACCCACTTCTGCCCCCTCCAGGGATGGGCCGCCCACCAGCCTCCGTCCTTACCCTCCCATCCACCAACGATCGGCACCACGGCCCTCTCTGCATCGGTAACTCTGCAAATCTTTTTCTGCAGTGCACCACTCGTGGGGCATGCAGGAATAGTGCAATCTCGCTATTTTGAGCAAGATCGCGGCAGAGAGAAGCTCAGGACTGCAGCAATGTACAGGGTACGTCGCTGGTCCTTAAGGGCATAACGATTAGCGTTGTACATGGTGCGGCGCTGGTCGTTAAGGGATTAAACTACAATATGACAGGGTTTGTGTTGGAAAAGGGACATGGGACAGCGTAATGTGATGCTGTCAGAGGATTACATTAGCAGTGAAATGATTAAAAATTTCAAATGTATTTGCAATTTACAAATATCACCTTTTAATTAAATATCCATACCTTGCCAAGTGTCACATATAAGGCTAGATTACAAGTGAGGCACAAACGGTTTTGCGCTAACGATATTGTGTTTCTGCAAGCATTTTTCATTCTGCTGATATTACAAGTGGGGAGAAATTGCGATTGCTTTAGCTCAACCGCCTTTAACGCTTCAGTCCTTTCTGCAATCTCAGAGCTGTGGTTAACTGGTTTCCGAAACTAAAAAGTTGCACTCATATTAACACTATCTAATACAAATTATATAAAAAAAATATTGCACAAAAAATGTATAAGAGCTTAAAGATATGAGATCTCGGGTATTAGAGAAAAAAAAGGCAGGCAAAGGGCTTTAACATTGAGACACATACATATATACATGTCTAAATATTTTTATGTATGTATAGATATATGTTTTTATGTGTGTACATTTGTGTATATATATATATATATATATGTATTTATATGTGTGTGTGTATATATATATATATATATATATATATATACATATGTATTTATATGTGTGTGTATATATATATATATATATACATATGCATTTATATGTGTGTGTGTGTGTATATATATATATATATATATATATATATATATATATATATATATATATATTGGATATAAAAAGTCTACACACCCCTGTTAAAATGTCAGGTTTCTGTGATGTAAAAAAATGAGACAAAGATAAATCATTTCAGAACTTTTTCCACCTTTAATGTGACCTATAAACTGTACAACTCAATTGAAAAACAAACTGAAATCTTTTAGGTAGAGGGAAGAAAAAATATAAAAATAAAATAATACTTTGTTGAAGCACTTTCTGATTTTATTACAGTACTCAGTCTTTTTGGGTATGAGTCTATCAGCATAGCACATTTTGACTTGGCAAGATTTGCCCACTCTTCTTTGCAAAAACACTCCAAATCTGTGAGAATGTGAGGGCATCTCCTGTGCACAGCCCTCTACAGATCACCCCACAGATTTTCAATCGGATTCAGGTCTGGGCTCTGGCTGGGCCATTCCAAAACTGTAATCTTCTTCTGGTGAAGCCATTCCTTTGTTGATTTGGATGTATTCTTTGGGTCGTTGCCATGCTGAAATATGAAATTCCTCTTCATGTTCAGCTTTCTAGCAGAAGCCTGAAGATTTTGTGCCAATATTGACTGGTATTTGGAACTGTTCATAATTCCCTCTAGCTTAACTAAGGCCCCAGTTCCAGCTGAAGAAAAACAGCCCCAAAGCATGATGCTGCCACCACCATGCTTCACTGTGGGTATGGTGTTCTTTTGGTGATATGCAGTGTTGTTTTTGCGCCAAACATATCTTTTGGAATTATGGCCAAAAAGTTCAACCTTGGTTTCATCAGACCAGAACACCTTTTCCCACATGCTTTTGGGAGACTTCAGATGTGTTTTTGCAAAATGTAGCCTGGCTTGGATGTTTTTCTTCATAAGAAAAGGCTTTCGTCTTGCCACTCTACTCCATAGCCCAGACATATGAAGAATATGTGAGATTGTTGTCACATGTACCACACAGCCAGTACTTGCCAGATATTCCTGCAGCTCCTTTAATGTTGCTGTAGGCCTCTTGGTAGCCTCCCAGACCAGTTTCCTTCTCGTCTTTTCCTCAATTTTGGAGGGACGTTCAGTTCTTGGTAATGTCATTGTTGTGCCATATTTTCTCTACTTGATGATGACTGTCTTCACTGTGTTCCATGGTATATCTAATGCCTTGGAAATTCTTTTGTACCCTTCTCCTGACTGATACCTTTTAACAATGAGATCCCTCTGATGCTTTAGAAGCTCTCTGCGGACCATGGCTTTTGCTGTAGGATGCTACTAACAAAATGTCAGGAAAGACCTACTAGAACAGCTGAACTTTATTTGGGGTTAATCAGAGGCACTTTAAATGATGACAGATGTGTACTGACTCCTATTTAACATGATTTTGAATGTGATTGCTTAATTCTGAACACAGCTACATCCCCAGTTATAAGAGGGTGTGCACACTTATGCAACCATATTATTTGAGTTTTTTATTTTTATTTCCTTTTACCTAAAAGATCACAGTTTGTTTTTCAATTGAGTTGTACAGTTTATAGGTCACATTAAAGGTGGAAAAAGTTCTGAAATGATTTATCTTTGTCTCATTGTTTTTTACATCACAGAAACCTGACCTTTTAACAGGGGTGTGTAGACTTTTTATATCCACTGTATATATATATATATATAAATACATATTAATACATACACTGTATATAGAAGTGCATTGGAGCCCTTTGCAGTCAAGTAGATAAAAACATGTAAAAACATTTTCATGCAATATACATTAATATTATTATTATTATCGGTTATTTGTAGAGCGCCAACAGATTCCGCAGCGCTAAAAGAAAGTGTTATACTGTGTATTTACTTAAAAGGACAGTCAACACCCGATGTAACTTAACTTCATACCTTAGATCAGGAATAGAAGATGCAGCTGCATTGCATGTTGATTAGCTCTAACCGTATTGGAGTAATCACCCAGAATACAAACGTTTATTCCATGTAGATATGGCCGCCAAACTCCTACTTCGTCCCCTTCTCTAATCTTCTACATGCTCGTTAATGTTCGAAAGGGTGACATTGCTGTTTTGATATAGCACATGCACATTATCCTCTGCCCGCTCGCAAACGCAAGCCGGAATCGTAAGTGCTGCTGTGATTACCTTAGTGGCTAGATCGCGTCGTTCCTAATCGATTGCGCATGCGCGATTCTTCATGAACGGGTTCTAACAATCCAACCAAGGATTCAATTATGATTGGAGGATTCAATTAAAAAGAAAGTAAATACATAACAGTGGGGGGTGTTTGGCGCACATATCTGCATGAAATAAACATATGTATTTTGGGTGATTACTCCAATACCGTTAGAGCTCATCAACATGCGATGCGGTGCAACTGCATCTTCTATTCCTGATCTAAGGTATGGAGTTAAGTTGCATCGGGTGTTGACTGTCCCTTTAAATATTTCATAATCCAATGTTCTGCACATAGCAGAATATGTTCTATGTATTTTTAAATAGTTATTCCTATATATATATATATATATATATATTTATTTATATCTCGGTATATATCTATACCTACAGTATATATAATCATCTATATAAATAGGTATAGATATATATTGTAAAACTGGAAACTCTGTACTGGTAATACCACAGATTACCTATAGGAGGCGCTAAGCAACAGTGATTAAGGTTACCCAAGTGTTAAATATACATTTGAAAACCCCAAATAATTAAAAAGGTATATGGAGAAAACAAAATATAAAATACAAGAATATTTAAAAGAATTATTATAATAAACAAATGGATGTATATATATATATATATATATACACACACGTGGCACTGGGTAGTGGCCAATGTAAGAGGTATACGTGGACAGTGCCACAAAAGTCCGTATGAGGAAAAAAGGCAGCTCTTGGTCTTCACTTCACAAGTGATGCAACTTCTGAGATGGAAAACTGTAATCAAAACATAAACAGAGGCGCCACATGTGTAGGTCAACGGATATCACAAAAACCAAACTGAACAAGATGCAGGGTACTCACAAACGTGAAGGCACTCTCTTGTGCCTATTAGAAGCAGGCTGGTATTCAATCAGCAAACCAGCTGGCTGTGTGAAGGAATCCCGTCGTGATGTCTTGTAACAGTGGATCTCCTGCTTAGCTCTGTTGAAAAGGTCGCTGGGCAGTGGGCTTTCCAGCTACCTTTTCAACAGAGCTAAGCTGTAAGCTTCCAATAAACCAAGGGCTGTTTAGCCTTTCTCCCCTGTTCCAATTCGTAGGAAGCTATCCAGGCAAGGGTTGCCGCTCAGGAGATCCACTGTTACAAGACATCACGACGGGGATTCCTTCACACAGCCAGCTGGTTTGCTGATTGAATACCAGCCTGCTTCTAATAGGCACAAGAGAGTGCCTTCACGTTTGTGAGTACCCTGCATCTTGTTCAGTTTGGTTTTTGTCGTATCCATTGACCTACACATGTGGCGCCTCTGTTTATGTTTTGATTACAGTTTTCCATCTTAGATATATATTGTACCAAAATACCACCATATATATATAAATTTGTATTTATGAATAAATAGAACATATCCTGCTATGTGAAATATTCATATTTTCATATCGGTTTAGCGCACTTGAGAATATGCGATCGAGTTCACATGCGAGTAGGGAGTTTTCTTCCACTTTTTTGCTTCATGACTTCTATATAGGAATACGCTATCATATTTTTGGCTTTTTACGCAGGTCGGGTTAGCGGCGCATGGGTGAAAAAAAAGTTTACTTTCAACTTGTAATATGAGCGCTATCTGACACTAGGTTTGCCAACTTTCTTGGAAGAAAATACCGGCCATGCTCATTAACATAAATTTTAATAAATAATTAAACAGCATAACTCAAAAACTAAAGCTGCTAGGTCTGATGTTAAATGCTCATTTGTTTATAACTGGTATTCATCACACTCAGAAGAAGTTTCACTTTGACAGGGGCTTTCTTTCAATATTTATTATTTTCTACATTGACATGAACCTTAAAAATGCCAGCCATGTTGGTAAAATACCAGCTGGGTGGCAACCCTATCCGACATGTTCAAAAAACTTACTTCTAGCGGAGTTAGCACTCGAGTGGGAGTGTTAGATACTCAGTACTCTGGCCCTATATGTTTTTTTTTAACTGAAGATATGTTTGTAGTGCAATACCTAAATAAGTACTATTATCCAAGTAGCCATTTTGTGTTTCAGTTTTATATCTATAAGCGCTCATCCTATGTAAGGAAATCCATCTCAAATGGTGAAGGAACAGTATATCTGCTTGATCCAACTAAAAACCTTATAGGGTTTCAGGGTTTTTGTGGCTAAATGAGTGCTGATATCCTTTTTATACATATTTGATAAATACAGTTTTATATGTACAGGAGTTGTAAATATCACTATAGTTTACCTGTCAGGGGAATACGTTATTAGTTACTAGTCCACTGCAATTCCTTACTTCTGTCTATATATGTAACTAACAGAAAAAGCAGGATGGAGTGCGATACTGGTTACCTGTAATCGTCAAGCAGGATGGAGGTGCGATACTGGTTACCTGTAATCGTCAAGCAGGATGGAGGTGCGATACTGGTTACCTGTAATCGTCAAGCAGGATGGAGGTGCGATACTGGTTACCTGTAATCGTCAAGCAGGATGGAGGTGCGATACTGGTTACCTGTAATCGTCAAGGAGTAAAACACTGTCATCTTAGCAGCGTGGAGCAGACTTGGCGTCCGGGGATCCGGAAGTGTAAATGTGATCTCCAGATGCACTAATCTGCAGTAAATGAAGTCGGAAGAGAACAATCTCCTTACAGGTAAGTGTTTAAACCATTACGAGTACTCCTTGGTAGTAGATGAAGATACACTATGCACAAGCCTTGTATAAAATAAATTACATTTTTTTTCCAGGTGTACATAAAAAATTGAAGATTGAAACAGAAACACAGACTCACAAACGACAAGTGCAGAGATACGTCAACTGACGCGTTTCACGCCCCATCAACGCTTTCTCAAAGATTTTTTCATTTATTTTATACAAGGCTTGTGCATAGTGTATCCTCATCTACTACCAAGGAGTACTTGTAATGGTTTAAACACTTACCTGTAAGGAGATTGTTCTCTTCCGACTTTATATGTAACTATCTATATCGGTCTATCTATATAGGTCCTTGACTTTTCTAGCACCATGGTTGTGATAAAACAAGCCAAATGATTCACATGTATATTTGTGGGATAGATGGTTCTTCAACCACATTGCTCAGCTTAGTGATATCATTGGCCGAGACTGGGCTGTCTGCCAATAAACTGTTGGCAAGATGCTGAGCACATTACTGCACGCACAGGTAAAACTTTGCTAGGTGCCCATACATTTAGAAAAGGTTGAGTTACTGCTGGATTAAACCACAATAATTAGAAGATCAAAACAAGATGGGTGAAGATAACATTTAAGGGGACAGTCTAGTCAAAATGAAACTTTCATGGTTCCGATAGGGCATACAATTTTAAGCAACTTTCCAATGTACTTTTATCATTAAATTTGCTTCGTTCTTTTGGTATTCTTTGTTGAAAGCTAAACCTAGGTTGGCTCATATGCTAATTTCTAAGCCCTTGAAGGCCGCCTCTTATCTCAATGCATTTTAACAGGTTTTCACAGCTAGAAAGCGCTAGTTCATGTGTGCCATGTAGATAATATTGTGCTGACTCCCGTGGAGTTATTTATGAGTCAGCACTGATTTGCTAAAATACAAGTCGGTCAAAAGAACTGAAATAAGGGATCAGTCTGCAGAGGCTTAGATACAACATAATCACAGAGGTAAAAAGTATGTTAATATAACCATGTTGATTATGCAAAGCTGGGGAATGGGTAATAAAGGGATTACCTGTATTTGTAAACAATACAAATTCTGCAGTAGACCGTCCCTTTAAATTATAGATCACAAAAGGAGGCGGATGCTATTCCTTGAAAGGTGAATGTCATTTTTAGACAAATCTCCATCATGGCTTTCCCAATAAAAAGCAAACATTTCATACATTTTTTTCAAGTAACTAAAAATAAGGAAAATGTTTTCTTCTTGATCCATTTGCTAAACAGTTGTTTAATGCATCTAATAACAACAGTATTTGTTGTGTTTTTCTGAGATAAGTGAGATTTACACATTATGGGATGAGATAATGAATGATTCACATCAGGATGGAAACTGGTTCATTATTTTTTGTAAATCACCTGCTTGGGGGGGGGGGGGGGGGGGTTCGCACCTCAACCCGTTTCTAGTTGTGTTAAGGCTGGTAAGCAGCAGTAGTCAGCACATCACTACTTGTGTAATAAGCCAAGAATTTTTTAAATTTTAATTAACATCAGCTTTGGCCTCTGCCTGGGGGGTTCAAGGAAGGCGCCCAACCGATCCTCTGGCATCCACCCCAAGTGAATCTTGGGGAGTGAGGTTTACATGGGAGACTCAATGACTCTTAGAAGATTTATCATGTTAGATCGGGCTTTACCCACAGCCGCTTGGGTAATGTCAGGTTTACCCGGGTAATGCTAGGATTACCCTGATTTCTGACTTTACCCACAAGATATATATATATATATATATATATATATATATATATATATATATATATATATATATATATATAAATAACAGTATAAAAAAAGCATATTTGTGCAATACCAGTCTATGGGATAGAAGCTCAGTGGTTTTTAAAGGGACATTAAACACTTTGAGATGGTAATATAAAACGATAAATTGTATATATAAAACAAATCTGCAATATACTTTCATTATTTATTTTGTCCTCTTTGCCTGTAATTCCATTCTGAAATTGTGAGCTTTTCAGTTCCTGTTAGAAATGGAAGTGCAGAACACTGTTAAATCCAGCACAACCATTGGCTGCACACTCTAATGACCTATGTATAACTGTCCCTAATTGGCCACAGCAGAGAAGGTAACACAAGTTACAACATGGCAGCTCCCAGTGTTTTAGAGACACTAAAACTTTACACTTATTTTGTCACTTTTTAAACAACTAATGAAACTTTAAAAAATACATGTTAGTCATGGACTAATCTTTTCTTTGAATGCATCATTCTATCTAGCATGTATTTAGTGTTTAATGTCCCTTTAAGTAAAACTCACACAGCTTAGCCATGCCCCAGGGCACATAGCCACACCCATGGACTGCCCACTCTGCACATAAACCAGCCATGACTCCATCTTTGCCTATCCTGTTTTATGGAACCTCTGCAACTCCCCCCACAGACCTTTCAGATTTGTTGCCGCCTCCGTCACCTATTTTATTTAGTTCTAAAACAGCCTCTGCTTATAAGGACTGCGTGATGTACTTGTGAGGACACACGTAAGCTCTTATATTTTGTAAAAATTATAGTTTTTTAATATAATTGAGATATAAAACACACAACTTGTTTACAGTAAAGCAGCAAATCACATTCTAACAGTAAAAAACAAGCAATAACATAGTTCTCATGTTATTGCACTATTGCTTGCTTATAACTATGGGGCTGATCACAGTTCTTTAGAAAACTTTATCAAATGATTTATCCACAAAAATCCGACTAGAAATTAATAGGGATTTTTATAGAAAAATCATTAGATAAACTTTTTTTTTTAAGATTGTACACAGGGGTTACACACAATAGTTAAAGTCATCTCCAGAGTAGCAATGTACTACTAAGAGCTAGCTGAGCACATCTAGTGAGCCAATGAGAAGAGGGAAATGTGCGTACCCACCATGCGCATGCAATTTTTTAACCACTCTCGAGTGTACTTTTATTATCTAGTTGGCTTTGTTATTTTGCTATCCTTTGTTGAAAATCATACCTAGATAGGCTCAGAAGCATTGATGCACTACTGGGAGCTAGTTGCTGATTGGTGACTGCACATATATGCCTCTTGTCATTGACTCACCAGATGTATTTGGCTAGTTCCCAGTAGTGTATTGCTGCGGCTTCAGCAAAGGATAACAAGAGAATGAAGCTAATTTAATAATATAAGTCAAATGGAAAGTTGTATCAGATTGTGTGCACTATCTAAATCAATCATGAAGAAAATTAAAGGTTTCAAATCTTTTTAATGTCCCTTTAAATTCAGCACATTCAAATTAGTGAGAAAATAATAAAATAACATTTCATCCCCATAAGGTTTAGCCACCACTCGCTTGTTAGTTTGGAGTCATATACTCCAGCACTGCAGGAATTGTTTTGATCAGTATAACAGCATTTTAACTGTTTTAGTTTCTCCTTGCAGTTCACGTGCGGTTCCCTAAATACTGTACTAGGGCACTGCAGCTCGAGTTTACTTTGTTGTACAAAGAGATGTACCCTGTGGGGAAGAAAGCACAAGGGAACCAAACAAGATTCTATCATTGATTTGAAGGCTGGAAGATGATTCATGACAGGGACTACTAAGCAGAGTTAAAAAAACAAAGAAAGAAAACGCTTTACTTACATAATTATATTTTATATTACTGATCCAGAAGAGCTGCCATTTTCAAAATGTTTATTATTAATTAGTCAGAATAGAATCTTTTTTTTATTTGTTATTATATAATCCGACATTTAATAGTCTGTCTGTTTGTGTGTCATTGTTCTTGTATGTGTGTTTGTGCGCATGTGCATGCACATGACTGTATGGGGCCGAATTACTAAAGTGAGGACGGACATGATACGATGTAGCGTATCATGTCAGCATTTATCATTGCACAAGCAGTTCCAATCGGCCGCTAGCAGGGTGTGTCAATCTGCCCAATCGTATAGGATCGGGCGGATTGAAGACCACAGCCTCAGAGGCAGCGGACTAGTTATGGAGCAGCGGTCTTTAGATCGCTTACTGCTTCATAACTACTGTTTCCGGCGAGTCTGAAGGCTGGCGCGGAAACAGGGTCAAAAAGCTCTATTTGGAGCTTGATATTTCGGCCCCTATGTGTGTACATGTGTGTGTCAGCAATCGTTTGTGTGTGTGAATAGTACAAGCACATGATTGTCTGCATGTGTGAATGTGTTTACAGCAGTATTCATGTGTGTCTATGCACTTACATGAGTGTATGTGTTCTTATTTGTGTATCAGTGTTTGTGTGTGTGCACAAGTGTTTGTATGTATGTGTTTTGTGGGTTTGTGTGTGTGCACATGAGTGTTTGTGTGGGTTTGTTTGTGTGCGCAAGTGTTTGTATGTGTGTGTTTTGTGGGTTTGTGTGTGTGCACATGAGTGTTTGTGTGGGTTTGTTTGTGTGCGCAAGTGTTTGTATGTGTGTGTTTTGTGGGTTTGTGTGTGCACATGAGTGTTTGTGTGTGTGCACATGAGTGTTTGTATGTGTGTGTTTTTGTGGGTTTGTGTGTGTGTGCACATGAGTGTTTGTATGTGTGTGTTTGTGTGTGTGCACATGAGTGTTTGTATGTGTGGGTTTGTGTGTGTGCACATGAGTGTTTGTATGTGTGGGTTTGTGTGTGTGCACATGAGTGTTTGTATGTGTGTGTTTGTGTGTGCACATGAGTGTTTGTATGTGTGGGTTTGTGTGTGTGCACATGAGTGTTTGTATGTGTGTGTTTGTGTGTGTGCACATGAGTGTTTGTGTGTGTTCACATGAGTGTTTGTATGTGTGGGTTTGTGTGTGTGCACATGAGTGTTTGTGTGTGTGCACATGAGTGTTTGTGTGTGCACATGTGTGTTTGTATGTGTGGGTTTGTGTGTGTGCACATGAGTGTTTGTATGTGTGGGTTTGTGTGTGTGTACATGAGTGTTTGTATGTATGGGTTTGTGTGTGTTTGTGTGTGTGCACATGAGTGTTTGTATGTGTAGGTTTGTGTGTGTTCACATGAGTGTTTGTATGTGTGCATGTGTTTGTTTTTTGTGTATACTTATATTTCTGCACTAGTGTGTATCTGTGGAATTGTGTTTGCATGCTTATGAGTATGTGCATATGCATTTTTGTGCATGTGTGTGTTTCCTGCATGCTGCAGATGTGTGCAACTGTGTAGAGGTGAAGTTACTCCCAGAATACTGTCAGTAATACTGTTTGTGTTTGCTGAATAACAGTAATGACTTCATATAAATACTACATAACACTTTTTCAGATAATCTATGCTGCTTCATTTTGTGAAACACATTTTGTTCTGTATATTAACTTAAAGGGACAGTAAAGTCAAAATTAAGCTTTCATGATTCAGATAGATCATGCTATTGTAAACAACTTTCCATTGTACTTCTGTTTTCAAATTTGCTTCGTTCTCTTGGTATCTTTTATTGAAGAGTAAAACTAGGTAGACTCATAATAGCTCAAGAATGTGCACGTGTCTTTATTACTCTATGGCAGCAGTGTTTGCAACATTATTTGTAGCTTTGTTATATAATGTTGCAAACACTGCTGCCATAGAGTAATAAAGGCACGTGCACACTTCAAAGCTCTTATGAGCCTACCTAGCTTTACTCTTCAATCAAAGATACCAAGAGAACAAAGCAAACTTGAAAACTGAAGTAAATTGGAAAGTTGTTTAAATTTGCATGATCTATCTGAATCATTAAAGTTTAATTTTGATTTTACTGTCTCTTTAACCCCTTAACGACCAAGGACGTGTCAGGCACGTCCTACATTGGGTATCAGTTAATGACCTAGGACGTGCATGACATGTCCTCTGGGTTTTCAAGCGCTGGAAGCGACTGGAACTGGGACCGCTACACTACAGAAAAGTGTAAGGGATGGAGGGAGAAGGGGCAAATAAATGTTTGGAAAGTGATCTGGGAGGGGGAGAGATATGAGGGGGGCAGCTACTAGGAAGCTAGGTAGAGGGGAGAGGGATCAGGGAGGTTGGGGGCTAAGGGGGAATCCAACACTGCAGAATAGCTAGGGGGAAAAAAGTATTTTATTTTAGTACTGGCAGACTTTCTGTCAGTACTTAAGATTGCAGTGACAATTGTGAGGTGGGGGAGGGAAGAGAGCTGTTTTAGGGGGTCAGGGAGGGATCAGGGGGTGGGATGTGTCAGGTGGGAGGCTAATCTCTACACTAAAGCTAAAATTAACCCTACAAGCTACCTAATTAACCCCTTTACTGCTGGGCATAATACAAGTGTGGTGCGCAGCGGCATTTAGCGGCCTTCTTATTACCAAAAAGTAATGCCAAAGCCATAAATGTCTGCTATTTCTGAACAAAAGGGGTCACAGAGAAGCATTTACAACCTTCTGTGCCATGGTTGCACTAACTGTTTGTAAATAATTTCAGTGAGTAACCTAAAATTGTGAAAAGCTAAAGATTTTTTTTTATTTGATCGCATTTGGCGGTGAAATGGTGGCATGAAATATACCAAAATGGGCCTAGATCAATACTTTAGGTTGTCTACTACACTACACTAAAGCTAAAATTAACCCTACAAGCTCACTACAAGCTACCTACTTAACCCCTTCACTGCTGGGCATAATACAAGTGTGGTGCACAGCGGCATTTAGCAGCCTTCTAATTATCATAAAGCAATACCAAAGCCATATATGTCTGCTATTTCTGAACAAAGGGAGTCCCAGAGAAGCATTTACAACCATTTGTGCCATAATTGCACAAGCTGTTTGTAAATAATTTCAGTAAGAAATCTAAAGTTTGTGAAAAACTTTGTGAAAAAGTTAACAATTTATTTATTTGATCGAATTTGGCAGTGAAATGGTGGCATGAAATATACCAAAATGGCACAAGATCAATACTTTGGGTTGTCCACTAAAAGAAAATATATACATGTCAAGGGATATTCAGGGATTCCTGCCAAATATCAGTGTTCCAAGGTAATTACAGGTAGCCCTCAGTTTACGCCGGGGTTAGGTTCCAGAAGGAATGGTTGTAAATCGAAACCGTTGTAAATTGAAACCCAGTTTATAATGTAAGTCAATGGGAAGTGAGGGAGATAGGTTCCAGGCCCCTCTCAAAATTGTCATAAGTAACACCGATTACATTTATTTTTAAAGCTTTGAATTGAAGACTTTAAATGCAAAACAACATTATAAACCTAATAAAATAATCACACAACACAGAATATATAATTAAACTAAGGTAAATGAGCAAAAACATTTGCTAAACAGCATTATAAACCTATTAAAATAATCACACAACACAGACTTCACTTGCATTTTTCTGCAAACAGTTCTTTCTATGCATTTCCATCTGGACTGATTTATAGACAGGAAGATCTTGTTCCTTTGAAATCTGCTCGATAGCTCAGGTCTGGTTAAACTGATTAATTTTAGCTTGCTTGGCTTTGCTGCAAAACAAGCGGACAGCTCCACCTACTGGCTATTTTAATAAATGCACTGCTTCTCAATGCTTTTCAATAGCAGTCACATGACTGGAAAAAAAAGGTTGTTATTCTGAAACGGTGTAAATTGAACCGTTGTAAAATGAGGGCCATCTGTATTGCTAATTTTGGGGGAAAAAATGGTTTGAAAATAGCAAACTGCTTCTTGTACTTATTGCCCTATAACTTGCAAAAAAAGCAAAGAACATATAAACATTGGGTATTTCTAAACTCAGGAAAAAATTTAGAAACTATTTAGCATGGGTGTTTTTTGGTGGTTGTAGATGTGTAACAAACTTTGGGGGTCATATTTTATAAGAAAATTTTATAGTAAGTCAATCTAATGGCGAGGAGAAAAACGTTATATAATATGTGTGGGTAAAGTAAATGAGTGAGAGGAAAATTACAGCTAAACACAAACACTGCAGAAATGTAAAAATAGCCCTGGTCCCAAATGGTAAGAAAATTGAAAAATGGTATAGTCACTAAGGGGTTAAGTATGTATGTTGCTTTATAAGTTTGTGAATCAATCTTACATGATTCTGTGTGGCTGACCATGTTTGCAACAGACAGAGATAATGTGTAAATATGACATATGTAGCTAACAGAAGGACTAGCCGATAGGAAACATGTTCCAATACAAGCAATGCATTATGCAGAGAGATGTTTTTTCCTAGTATAATACCCAGTATACTACTACTGAAGTGTCTATCTCATTGAGATTCTGTGTTCTTAGGATATACCACTTACTGCAGAGGGATTTCCTGCTCCCCAAAATGATGAATTGCTCTAACTGGGTGATAATTGGCTGGTCCCGACTTTCACAGCATTTCAACAAGGTTTATTTTTATGTGCTCCAATACTGTCATTTCAGCAGCTTAAACATCTATCCCCATTTGCCCATAATTGTCTGATTGATAGTCTTGGGATTGTAACGTATGCCCCTAAACAAGCTAATTGCATATGAATTATTGCAAATGTTGACATTTTCATCAGTTCAAAGGTATCTTGTTTTGATAAATGTGTACAGTTGTATTAACCGTCGATGCATATGCATTTTTTTTTATGTCATTGAATATTCATTTTTAATCTCTCCCTTCCAATTCTCAGCGCTATCTTGCACTAAAGGTCATTAAATGGGACTACTATCAGTGTCAATGCAGTAAACAAATTTATGCTTTAAAAATGAAGCACTTGTGGCTTACAGCTTCTTTTATTAAAAACATTAATAGCCTGTGGATTGTAGTTCTCTTTGAATTAATGGATGACAGGACTCGTTAATTAGCAATCGGCAACCTGTAAGATCCTTTGGGTAGAGCTTGATGTATGTGCTTGTCATATACCCTGCAATGAATAATGGAAATGCAAGCTTGATGGTCCTGGCAGTGATTCGTTCTTTGAGTGTATTTACGTGGATGTGTGTCATGCCCCTGTCAGAAAGGTCTGTACTCCTATTAGCTACAGGCTTTATTTACAACCTCAAAAATATGAGGCGAAAAGGGAAAAATGTACATTAAAGATTCCATCAGGCTGCACTGGTATAATTTGCCTATGCCACTGTGCAATAAAACAATTCGTATTTTCAGAAGCACTGATCAGCTTGATATTTGCTTGCCATTTGAATATAAATTATATTTTCCAATTTAAGGATTTGCACTTAACATTTCATTTGTTCCGTACTAATAATTTCAAATGTATGCATGTCAACACATGTACCGCTACTTTGTAACAAACAAAGATAATTAATAAATCAGTAGCTAACATTAATATTAGTGCCAGCTGCAATATTTCATTAATTATAGTATTTAGATATTCATCTTGACAAGACTTTTATTTTTCTAGTTTAGCAAACCTTCCCGTTCTTTATTTTATGCATATTGATAAATAATAATTTTTACACATTAAAGTGAATGTAAATTTTGATGATGAAGTGCCCGGTTTTTAAAAATTCGATTAAAAGCGGGGACTTTAATTCATCAAAATTTACATTTCACTCGTGTTGTGTAAATACTTACTTTTTAATCTTGACAGCCACTCCAGCTTCCCCTGGTCGTCGCAAGCCTCTTCCTACGTCAAAAATGACGGATTGGTCATCTGCCAATCACGGCTTCCCCCCGGGGGGATCAGTGTCTGATTCAACGTTGTGATTGGAGGAAGCCGGATTCCTCATTTTAGACCCAGGAAGAGGCTTTGCGACGGGTGGAGGAAGCGAAGCAGCAGCTGTCAAGATTAAAAGGTAAGTATTTTCACAACACGAGTGAAATGTAAATTTTGATGAATTAAAGTGCCCCTGTTTTTTATTGAATTTTAAAAACCGGGCACTTTATCATCAAAATTTACATTCACTTTAAGATAATTTGAACTGATTTTCTGATCTCTTTACTAACAAAAATAATATTTGCTATTCACAGGACTTGAAAAAGGGGCTTAAAGGGACAGTGAACCCAAAAAAACTATTTAATGAATCAGAGATAGACCAGTGATTTTTAACCTTTTTTTTGCTGTGGCACACTTTTTTACATTAAAAAATCCTGTGGCACACCACCATCCCAAAATTTTAAATAAATCACACATTGTAGCCTAATACAGCATATATATATATATATACACATACACACACATACTGTATGTATTATGCTGTTATGCCATGCCTCCTACAAACTACTCCTGCACTGGGAGTAAAAAACAAGCAAAGTTTAAAAAATATGTCACACTGTTGTCAGTCTGCCGTGGCACACCTGAGGATCTCTCACGGCACACTGGTTGAAAAACACTGAGATAGACCATGCAATTTTAAGCAACTTTCTAATTTACTCCTATTATCAATTTCTCCAACATAGGTGTGTCCGGTCCACGGCGTCATCCTTACTTGTGGGATATTCTCTTCCCCAACAGGAAATGGCAAAGAGCCCAGCAAAGCTGGTCACATGATCCCTCCTAGGCTCCGCCTACCCTAGTCATTCTCTTTGCCGTTGTACAGGCAACATCTCCACGGAGATGGCTTAGAGTTTTTTAGTGTTTAACTGTAGTTTTTATTATTCAATCAAGAGTTTGTTATTTTGAAATAGTGCTGGTATGTACTATTTACTCAGAAACAGAAAAGAGATGAAGATTTCTGTTTGTATGAGGAAAATGATTTTAGCAACCGTCACTAAAATCCATGGCTGTTCCACACAGGACTGTTGAGAGCAATTAACTTCAGTTGGGGGGAACAGTGTGCAGTCTCTTGCTGCTTGAGGTATGACACATTCTAACAAGACGATGTAATGCTGGAAGCTGTCATTTTCCCTATGGGATCCGGTAAGCCATGTTTATTACGATCGTAAATAAGGGCTTCACAAGGGCTTATTAAAACTGTAGACTTTTTCTGGGCTAAATCGATTCATTATTAACACATATTTAGCCTTGAGGAATCATTTTATCTGGGTATTTTGATATAATAATATCGGCAGGCACTGGTTTAGACACCTTATTCTTTAGGGGCTTTCCCAAAGCATAAGCAGAGCCTCATTTTCGCGCCGGTGTTGCGCACTTGTTTTTGAGAGGCATGGCATGCAGTCGCATGTGAGAGGAGCTCTGATACTTAGAAAAGACTTTCTGAAGGCGTCATTTGGTATCGTATTCCCCTTTGGGCTTGGTTGGGTCTCAGCAAAGCAGATACCAGGGACTGTAAAGGGGTTAAAGTTCAAAACGGCTCCGGTTCCGTTATTTTAAGGGTTAAAGCTTCCAAATTTGGTGTGCAATACTTTTAAGGCTTTAAGACACTGTGGTGAAAATTTGGTGAATTTTGAACAATTCCTTCATGTTTTTTCGCAATTGCAGTAATAAAGTGTGTTCAGTTTAAAATTTAAAGTGACAGTAACGGTTTTATTTTAAAACGTTTTTTGTACTTTGTTATCAAGTTTATGCCTGTTTAACATGTCTGAACTACCAGATAGACTGTGTTCTGAATGTGGGGAAGCCAGAATTCCTATTCATTTAAATAAATGTGATTTATGTGATAATGACAATGATGCCCAAGATGATTCCTCAAGTGAGGGGAGTAAGCATGGTACTGCATCATTCCCTCCTTCGTCTACACGAGTCTTGCCCACTCAGGAGGCCCCTAGTACATCTAGCGCGCCAATACTCCTTACTATGCAACAATTAACGGCTGTAATGGATAATTCTGTCAAAAACATTTTAGCCAAAATGAACACTTATCAGCGTAAGCGCGGCTGCTCTGTTTTAGATACTGAAGAGCATGACGACGCTGATAATAATATTTCTGAAGGGCCCCTAACCCAGTCTGATGGGGCCAGGGAGGTTTTGTCTGAGGGAGAAATTACTGATTCAGGGAACATTTCTCAACAGGCTGAACCTGATGTGATTGCATTTAAATTTAAGTTGGAACATCTCCGCATTCTGCTTAAGGAGGTATTATCCACTCTGGATGATTGTGACAAGTTGGTCATCCCAGAGAAACTATGTAAAATGGACAAGTTCCTAGAGGTGCCGGGGCTCCCAGAAGCTTTTCCTATACCCAAGCGGGTGGCGGACATTGTTAATAAAGAATGGGAAAGGCCCGGTATTCCTTTCGTCCCTCCCCCCATATTTAAAAAATTGTTTCCTATGGTCGACCCCAGAAAGGACTTATGGCAGACAGTCCCCAAGGTCGAGGGAGCGGTTTCCACTTTAAACAAACGCACCACTATACCCATAGAGGATAGTTGTGCTTTCAAAGATCCTATGGATAAAAAATTAGAAGGTTTGCTTAAAAAGATGTTTGTTCAGCAAGGTTACCTTCTACAACCAATTTCATGCATTGTCCCTGTCGCTACAGCCGCATGTTTCTGGTTCGATGATCTGATAAGAGCGGTCGATAGTGATTCTCCTCCTTTGGAGGAGATTATGGACAGAATCAATGCTCTCAAATTGGCTAATTCTTTCACCCTAGACGCCACTTTGCAATTGGCTAGGTTAGCGGCTAAGAATTCTGGGTTTGCTATTGTGGCGCGCAGAGCGCTTTGGTTGAAATCTTGGTCGGCTGATGCGTCTTCCAAGAACAAGCTACTTAACATTCCTTTCAAGGGGAAAACGCTGTTTGGCCCTGACTTGAAAGAGATTATCTCTGATATCACTGGGGGTAAGGGCCACGCCCTTCCTCAGGATCGGCCTTTCAAGGCAAAAAATAAACCTAATTTTCGTCCCTTTCGTAGAAACGGACCAGCCCAAGGTGCTACGTCCTCTAAGCAAGAGGGTAATACTTCTCAAGCCAAGCCAGCTTGGAGACCAATGCAAGGCTGGAACAAGGGAAAGCAGGCCAAGAAACCTGCCACTGCTACCAAGACAGCATGAAATGTTGGCCCCCGATCCGGGACCGGATCTGGTGGGGGGCAGACTCTCTCTCTTCGCTCAGGCTTGGGCAAGAGATGTTCTGGATCCTTGGGCGCTAGAAATAGTCTCCCAAGGTTATCTTCTGGAATTCAAGGGACTTCCCCCAAGGGGGAGGTTCCACAGGTCTCAGTTGTCTTCAGACCACATAAAAAGACAGGCATTCTTACATTGTGTAGAAGACCTGTTAAAAATGGGAGTGATTCATCCTGTTCCATTAAGAGAACAAGGGATGGGGTTCTACTCCAATCTGTTCATAGTTCCCAAAAAAGAGGGAACGTTCAGACCAATCTTAGATCTCAAGATCTTAAACAAGTTTCTCAAGGTTCCATCGTTCAAGATGGAAACCATTCGAACTATTCTTCCTTCCATCCAGGAAGGTCAATTCATGACCACGGTGGATTTAAAGGATGCGTATCTACATATTCCTATCCACAAGGAACATCATCGGTTCCTAAGGTTCGCATTCCTGGACAAACATTACCAGTTCGTGGCGCTTCCTTTCGGATTAGCCACTGCTCCAAGGATTTTCACAAAGGTACTAGGGTCCCTTCTAGCTGTGCTAAGACCAAGGGGCATTGCTGTAGTACCTTACTTGGACGACATTCTGATTCAAGCGTCGTCCCTTCCTCAAGCAAAGGCTCACACGGACATTGTCCTGGCCTTTCTCAGATCTCACGGATGGAAAGTGAACGTGGAAAAGAGTTCTCTATCCCCGTCAACAAGGGTTCCCTTCTTGGGAACAATAATAGACTCCTTAGAAATGAGGATTTTTCTGACAGAGGCCAGAAAAACAAAGCTTCTAGACTCTTGTCGGATACTTCATTCCGTTCCTCTTCCTTCCATAGCTCAGTGCATGGAAGTGATCGGGTTGATGGTAGCGGCAATGGACATAGTTCCTTTTGCGCGCATTCATCTAAGACCATTACAACTGTGCATGCTCAGTCAGTGGAATGGGGACTATACAGACTTGTCTCCGAAGATACAAGTAAATCAGAGGACCAGAGACTCACTCCGTTGGTGGCTGTCCCTGGACAACCTGTCACAAGGGATGACATTCCGCAGACCAGAGTGGGTCATTGTCACGACCGACGCCAGTCTGATGGGCTGGGGCGCGGTCTGGGGATCCCTGAAAGCTCAGGGTCTTTGGTCTCGGGAAGAATCTCTTCTACCGATAAATATTCTGGAACTGAGAGCGATATTCAATGCTCTCAAGGCTTGGCCTCAGCTAGCGAGGGCCAAGTTCATACGGTTTCAATCAGACAACATGACAACTGTTGCGTACATCAACCATCAGGGGGGAACAAGGAGTTCCCTAGCGATGGAAGAAGTGACCAAAATCATTCTATGGGCGGAGTCTCACTCCTGCCACCTGTCTGCTATCCACATCCCAGGAGTGGAAAATTGGGAAGCGGATTTTCTGAGTCGTCAGACATTGCATCCGGGGGAGTGGGAACTCCATCCGGAAATCTTTGCCCAAGTCACTCAGCTGTGGGGCATTCCAGACATGGATCTGATGGCCTCTCGTCAGAACTTCAAAGTTCCTTGCTACGGGTCCAGATCCAGGGATCCCAAGGCGGCTCTAGTGGATGCACTAGTAGCACCTTGGACCTTCAAACTAGCTTATGTGTTCCCGCCGTTTCCTCTCATCCCCAGGCTGGTAGCCAGGATCAATCAGGAGAGGGCGTCGGTGATCTTGATAGCTCCTGCGTGGCCACGCAGGACTTGGTATGCAGATCTGGTGAATATGTCATCGGCTCCACCTTGGAAGCTACCTTTGAGACGAGACCTTCTTGTTCAGGGTCCGTTCGAACATCCGAATCTGGTTTCACTCCAGCTGACTGCTTGGAGATTGAACGCTTGATTTTATCGAAGCGAGGGTTCTCAGATTCTGTTATTGATACTCTTGTTCAGGCCAGAAAGCCTGTAACTAGAAAGATTTACCACAAAATTTGGAAAAAATATATCTGTTGGTGTGAATCTAAAGGATTCTCTTGGGACAAGGTTAAGATTCCTAGGATTCTATCCTTCCTTCAAGAAGGATTGGAAAAAGGATTATCTGCAAGTTCCCTGAAGGGACAGATTTCTGCCTTGTCGGTGTTACTTCACAAAAAACTGGCTGCTGTGCCAGATGTTCAAGCCTTTGTTCAGGCTCTGGTTAGAATTAAGCCTGTTTACAAACCTTTGACTCCTCCTTGGAGTCTCAATTTAGTTCTTTCAGTTCTTCAGGGGGTTCCGTTTGAACCCTTGCATTCCGTTGATATTAAGTTATTATCTTGGAAAGTTTTGTTTTTAGTTGCAATTTCTTCTGCTAGAAGAGTTTCAGAATTATCTGCTCTGCAGTGTTCTCCTCCTTATCTGGTGTTCCATGCAGATAAGGTGGTTTTACGTACTAAACCTGGTTTTCTTCCAAAAGTTGTTTCTAACAAAAACATTAACCAGGAGATTATCGTACCTTCTCTGTGTCCGAAACCAGTTTCAAAGAAGGAACGTTTGTTGCACAATTTGGATGTTGTTCGCGCTCTAAAATTCTATTTAGATGCTACAAAGGATTTTAGACAAACATCTTCCTTGTTTGTTGTTTATTCTGGTAAAAGGAGAGGTCAAAAAGCAACTTCTACCTCTCTCTCTTTTTGGATTAAAAGCATCATCAGATTGGCTTACGAGACTGCCGGACGGCAGCCTCCCGAAAGAATCACAGCTCATTCCACTAGGGCTGTGGCTTCCACATGGGCCTTCAAGAACGAGGCTTCTGTTGATCAGATATGTAGGGCAGCGACTTGGTCTTCACTGCACACTTTTACCAAATTTTACAAGTTTGATACTTTTGCTTCTTCTGAGGCTATTTTTGGGAGAAAGGTTTTGCAAGCCGTGGTGCCTTCCATTTAGGTGACCTGATTTGCTCCCTCCCTTCATCCGTGTCCTAAAGCTTTGGTATTGGTTCCCACAAGTAAGGATGACGCCGTGGACCGGACACACCTATGTTGGAGAAAACAGAATTTATGTTTACCTGATAAATTACTTTCTCCAACGGTGTGTCCGGTCCACGGCCCGCCCTGGTTTTTTTAATCAGGTCTGATAATTTATTTTCTTTAACTACAGTCACCACGGTACCATATGGTTTCTCCTATGCAAATATTCCTCCTTAACGTCGGTCGAATGACTGGGGTAGGCGGAGCCTAGGAGGGATCATGTGACCAGCTTTGCTGGGCTCTTTGCCATTTCCTGTTGGGGAAGAGAATATCCCACAAGTAAGGATGACGCCGTGGACCGGACACACCGTTGGAGAAAGTAATTTATCAGGTAAACATAAATTCTGTTTTTCTTCATTCTCTTGCTATCTTTATTTGAAAAGCAAGAATGTAAGTTTAGAAGCCAGCCAATATTTGGTTCACAACCTGGGTTGTCCTTGCTGATTGGACAGTACCAATAAACCAGTGCTGTCCAGGGTTTCTTAACCAAAAAATGTCTGGCTCCTTAGCTTAGATGCCTTCTTTATTGAATAAAGATAGCAAGAGAACGAAGAAAATTTGATAATAGGAGTAAATTAGAAAGTTGCTCAAAATTGCATGCTCTATCTGAATTATGGAAGAAAATATTTGGGTTTAGTGTCCCTTTAAGTAAAACCTTCTGGCATCGTAGAGGTCATGAGATCTCTTTATGTAATGATGTGAATCTCATCTTTTAAATAAGTAATTACAAGAAACTATGATAATGATGGGGTCCACATAAGTTAGACAAGTTATTAATCCCTTATACTCAGGTATAGATATTTCTGTGTCTCTGTCAGAATTGAATGACAAATCTTGCTATTGGTTGCATGAGAGCAGGGGCAGCTCCAGCTGAAAACGATTGTGCAATTCTATATTCCTGCTTCATCTGAGGCCCTTAACGTGGGCGAACAGGTTCCATGCCTGGGAACATTGTCAGCCTGCATCTTTAGAAATGGAGTTGTGTTCTCTCCAAGCCTCTGTTCTGATGGTTTACAAAAGGACATGGACATATAGAATACCTAGAACATTTTAATCAACTTTTCCAATTTACTTCTATTATCTAATTTGCTTCATTCTTTTGATATCTTTTTGTTGAGAGGCTTTCCTAGGTAGGCTCAATGCAATACTGTGAGCTAACCGGTGATTGGTGGCTACACATATATGGCTCTTTGCCTCATATCATTGGCTCACACAATGTGTTCAGGTATCTCCCAGTAGTGCATTGCTGCTTCTTCAACAAGGAATACCAAGAGAATTAAGCAAATTTGATAATATAAGTAAACGTGAATGTTGTTTAAAACTCTATTCTCTATCAAAATCAGGAAAGGTCCAATTTGTGTTTCAAGTCCCCTTTAAAGGACCACTTATTGCAGTAGAATTACATGTATTACAATTCCTTATAATAAAAAAAAACAATACTCTG
This sequence comes from Bombina bombina, assembly GCF_027579735.1. Classification (NCBI taxonomy): domain Eukaryota; kingdom Metazoa; phylum Chordata; class Amphibia; order Anura; family Bombinatoridae; genus Bombina; species Bombina bombina. Next base: position 924,988,246 of record NC_069502.1, read on the forward strand.
AATTTCAAATAAGCAGTAGATTTTTTTTTCTGAAAATTTTATTTTTTCTCCCATTTCCCGGCCCCCTATATCACGTGACAGACTACATCCAATCCCAGACTAGTATAACTATACCCTGTGAGCTTGTGCGCATGCTCAGTAGGATCTTGTTCCCCAGAAAGTGTGAATATAAAAAGACTGCAAAATGTAATTTGGAAAGTGTCTTAAAACTCCAGGCTCTTTCTGAATCATAAAAGTTTATTTTGACTACATGGTACAATGTCTGTTATTTCTATTGATGAATAAGAGACATACGGCAAGAAATGGGTGTACTTGCAAGGCGAGAAATAAAATCATTGCATGGACTACATGATGAAAGCCCAAGTGTGTACACATTCTTAACTCAACATTCCTGTTTTACTGTCCGGAAGAACAGAATGTCTAAAAGGATTTATCAAGCAGAAGAGCAGTATAACGTTATGAGACAGGCGCATATGCACAGACAACCTTACTGAACTTCTACCCCTTTGCTGTATTAGTGAAGGCAAGAAATGAACAGGGCTGCATGGGGCAATTAACAAGCTTTTTATTATAAACGTAAGTCTTTGTGTGAACAATGATTCTAAACTGCCGCAGCAACTACAGTACAAAAACAAATATGTAGCATTATTTTTTTCTAATTCGTTTTCAATTGAAAATGCTATTCAAGTCTAGGGTATATTTTTAATTAAAGTTTTCATTGAATATTAAAGACAATTGTTTTATATAAGCAGCAAATGATCTCCATAAAAAAAAGTGTAGGTTTTGCTTAGAGGGATATTAAACACGAAATATATTTTTTATAAGCATAGTATTGAGGTTATTCCCTGTCTTTCTGTAGTCATGGATGCTGCCATGTTGAAATCTACCTCCTGAGGACCCTTAATTAAAGGGACAGTTTACCCTATTTTTCCCCCGCTTTAGTTTATTTCTTATGATTCATTTTACCTGCTGGAGTGTATTGTTTGCAAATAGCTCCTTTTACTGTGGTTTCCCTATTTATTCTAAAAGTTTCTATAATTAAAGGGACATTATACACTCATTTTTTCTTTACATAAATGTTTTTTAGATGATCTATTTATATAGCCCATAAAGTTGTTGGTTTTTTTTTTTTTTTTTTAAATAATGTATAGTTTTGCTAATTTTTTAAAAAACATTGCTCTGATTTTCAGACTACTAACCAAGCCCCAAAGTTTTATGAGAATACTGTCAGCTACCTACTCCAGCTCCTGTTTGTGTAAAGGGTCTTTTCATATGCAAAAGAAGGGGGGGGGGGGAGTGTCTTATTTCCCACTTGCAGTGGGCTTTCCAGCTACATATTCAACAGAGCTAAACTGTGAGCTTCTAAGTAAGTTTTTAAACAGTTTTATACTGGATTTTATATCAGTATCTGTGCATTTTATTCTTTATAGTAGTGTCTATTACATGAAGTTATATGAAAATGAGTGTATATTGTCCCTTTAAGTATAGGTTAAAGAAAACCTGTGTAAACATAGTCAGCAAAAGAAATAACACTCCCATTAGGAAGTAGAAGAGATAAGCAATACATATATGTTAATTTTCAATTGTTCAAAATATTGTGCTTTGGTGTACAGAGATGATATAAAAGCATGTGTGTGTGTACAGAAAGTGGTAAACTAAGGATATATGATTTCCCTTCAAGCTCAACCCATTTTGATGGGTTGGGGTTTCAAAGAACAAAGCTATTTCATATATCAAAATAAACCCAAATGAGTAAATTGTCATACATTTTTATACTCTGCAGCTGGTATAACAAGTTATTAGAAACACATTAAGAGAAGAAAAAAAAAACAATTTTACAGGACGCTGTCCCTTTAACAGGCCACATATTCATTATATCTTAACTAGAGCACAGATTAAATAATACTCAGGTCACCCATCTGATTATTTCACCTGTGCTCTAATTAAAATATAATGAGTATCTGGCCTAATAAGGGAACTAAGGACTGGAGTTGGGAAACACTGAGAAAGAGCAAATCGTTTTAAAGAACTTTTCAATTTACTTCTAGTATCAAATTTTCTTCATTCTTTCTGTATCCTTTGTTCAAAGTAGGGACGGAAGTAGAGGAGTGTGCACGTGTTTGGAGCAGTATATGGCAGCAGCTTTGCAAGAATGTTATCCATTTGAAAGAGTACTAGATGGTATGTAGTGCTCCAGACCCCTACATAGGTATCTCTTCAACAAAAATGACCATAAGAACAAAGCAAATTTGATAAAAGAAGTAAATTGGAAACTTATTTAAAATGGTTTGTTCTGTCTGAATCATAGATAAAAAAATTGGGTTTCATTTCCGTTTAAAATATCCTGATAATCTGATCTGTTAGGGGTAGGACTGGAGTTGAGAAACACTGACATACAACATCATCACAATTATGTCTTTATCCTATTTACAGAATCATAATAATGTGCCCTTACATTCTGTTCTAATGTCTTTATTGTATATGAATAATGATATTATTCTGTTCATATAATTTAGTAAAAAAAAGTTTTAGACTAAAAAATCTATGCAACTTGTATTCATATTTCCTTTATTGCTTTGTGTATAATATAATATAATGTAGCATGTTTTAGTATATGCCCATAACTACCTCTAATATCTATTGTATAGATCAGGGGTATCAAACTCATTTGAGTCAGGGGCCATTGTCCATACAAGTGCAACTCACGTGGGCAGCACACTACCTACATATCTTTCCATTGCTAAACAAAGCAGTGGCATTTGCTATAACTGTATCAGTGGCGTATTTATGTTTTGTGCTGCCCTAGGCACTCAAAATTCTGCTGCCCCCCCCCTACTGAAATTGATAGCCTATTAAAGGGACACTGAACCCAAATTTTTTCTTTTGTGATTCAGATAGAGCATGCAATTTTAAGCAACTTTCTAATTTACTCCTATTGTCAATTTTTCTTCGTTCTCTTTCTATCTTTATTTGAAAAAGAAGGCATCTAAGCTAAGGAGCCAGACAATTTTTGGTTCAGACCCTGGACAGCACTTGTTTATTGGAGTGTGAGTTTATCCACCAATCAGCAAGAACAAATCAGATTGTTCCCCAAAAATGGGCCGGCATCTAAACGTACATTTTTGCTTTTCAAATAAAGATACCAAGAGAATGAAGACAATTTGATAATAGGAGTAAATTAGAAAGTTGCTTAAAATTGCATGCTCTATCTGAATCACGAAAGAAAAAATTTGGGTTCAGTGTCCCTTTAATCAGCACATGTGCCTTGTCTTCTCTGTAAAAGCCTGCACTTTATCGCTCACTGTACTGTGTGCTGGCCATAATACGCCCCTGAATTGTATACATTTCAAAAGATTGTGTTCTTTAGCTCCTAATTAACTTACTCCGGCTTGATGAAACGCGCTCTAACGATTTTAAGAAGGTGACACACATGCTCCATCCATGCAATTTTTTTCTCTAGCAGCCCTGTTCCGAGTGCGCTCACAGTTTAGCATACGCATGTGTAACATCTCCTCTCCATTATAAATAGTGGATCACAATGCTGTCAGCATAGCGACCCACTGTAAAGTTTTAATGATCTCACTACCATAGTGCAGCTGCTCACTATACAACAAGTGAATCACAATGCCAGAACAAAGGTATACAGTCATTATAATGGCAAGCTGAATGGAGGTTGCACAAATGCGCATCCCTAACAGTAAGCGCACTCGCTGTTTAACTAATAAGCATATTCTAATTATTATTTTTCATATAAGTTTTCATGGAGGTGGCGTGGGCTGCACAAAATTAGGTTGAGGGCCGCCCGTTTGACGCCCCTGGTCTAGATCCTAATAAATTGTTTCTTGTTAATTCAATCTTTAATGTTTAAAATGACAAAACAAAAGTGTCATAGACGGCGCTGTTACTAAGATGGACAAGGCTCAATTATTTGCAGCCTCAGTGTATACTTGGAAATGAGACAGCAACTTCTGCACTCTGACTTTATAAATGCAGACTGTTTCTTCCGGTCATTGTGTCACCAGTTTCCTATGTTTTCCTCTGCTTGTTGTCTGTTATTGTTATTTTTTTTGCCACTGGCTTTTCTTTCATTATGCCCTTAATCACTATAGACGATGTAATGTGTCTGGTATGCACAAAGTAGGGGAAGAGATGGTATTGCCCTTTTGCGGCTGTCAGGTCAGGGGTCACCATCTAAAAATCTGTGGAAACAACAGGTTGGTCTTCCGTTCACTGCATCTCCCATAATCACTCAAAAACTAACTGCAAATAAAGTGATGGTAAAGTTTATTTTTTAATAGTGCTTTCATTTATCTTTTTTTTTTTTTTTTAAAGATTCGCAAAATCTTTTTTTTTTTTTTTTAAATTAGCATTTACAGGGACAGTCTACACCAGAATTTTTATTGTTTAAAAAGATAATCCCTTTATTACCCATTACCCAGTTTTGCATAACCAACACTGTTATATTAATACACTTATTACCTCTGTGATTAGCTTGTATCTAAGCCGCTGCAGACTGACCCCTTATTTCAGTTCCTTTGACAAACATGCATTTTAGCCAATCAGTGCTGACTCCTAGGTAACTCCACGGGAGTGAGCATATTGTTATTATATGCCACATATGAACTAACGCCCTGTGAAACATTGTCAAAATACATTCAGATAAGAGGCGGCCTTCAAGGGCTAAAAAATTACCTAGGTTTAGCTTTCAACTAAGAATACCAAGAGAACAAAGCAAAATTAATGATAAAAGTAAATTGGAACGTTGTTTAAAATGACATGCCCTATCTGAATCATTTCAAGTTTATTTTTGACTAGACTGTCCCTTTAATTAAATTTAATTAGTCCCCGTCGGCCCACCCTCTACAAATTCCTTTTTTTTTTTTTTAATCAAGTTGACGTTTTCACCTCTTATCCAATCTGCTTTGCAGCCTTACGGCACAGAACCCCCCCCCCACTTAAAGGGCCATAATACCCAAATGTTTAAACACTTGAAAGTGATGCAGCATAGCTGTAAAAAGCTGACTAGAAAATATCACCTGAACATCTCTATGTAAAAAAGAAAGATATTTTACCTCGAAAGTTTCTCAGTAGCCACATCCCATTGTAAAGGACTTCTAAGCAGCAAATCAGTATGTCTGTCCCGGGACAGCGGAAGGAGCGAGCTTTCGTGCACACTCATCTTATTTCCCTATTCAGTGTAAGGAAGTTTACAATGAAATCTCATGAGAGTTAAGTCAAATCTCATGAGATTACAGTAAAAGAGTTCATGACCTCAGCACTGCTGATGTTGATTGGCTGCTGTTCATTTGTTAATTATTTTTTTTACCTGCAGCTGAGCAGCAGCTGAGTATAACTTTTTACACAGAACTTACTCTGCTGAGCTGAGGGAATTGTAAGGTAAAATATCTTCCTTTTTTACATGAGATATTTACCTGTCAGCTTTTTACAGTTATACTGCATCAGTTTCAAGTGATTTAGCATATGAGTATTATGTCCCTTTAAGAAGCACTGACTAAGAAAAATTGTGTTTTTTGTTTTTATTTAGCTGCAAAGTGGATTTGATAAGAGGTGGAAACGTCACCTTGAGAAAGAAAAATGCATTCGTAGAGGGTGGCCGGACAGGGAATAATAAAACTCATAGCTGACATTTAAAAAAAAAAAAAATATATATATATATATATATATATTGTGCATTTTTAAAAAAATAATAATAAAAAAATATCAATGAAATTTCTATTAAAATAAAAGGTAGATGCAGGATTTTCTTTCACATACCATAAACTTTACCATTACCTTAAACTGGCATGGAACCTACATTTTTTATTTCATGATTTATATATATAGAGAATAACATTTTTAAAATGTTTCCAATTTACTTCTATTTTGCAGTTCGTTTTATTCTCTTTATTCTTTGTTGAAAATCTAGAAAGGTAGCGTGCACGTCTGGAGCAGTACATGACAGAAAATAGTGCTGCCATCTAGTGCTCTTCTTAATGTATAGCATTGTTGCAAAACTGTTGCCCTATAGTACTGCAGACACATGCACACTCCTGAGCTAACCTTCCTGCTTTTCAACAAAGGACAACAAGAAAACAAAGAATATTTTATAATAGAAGTAAATTGGAAAGTTGTTTAAAACTGTATATTTTATCTGAATCATGAAAGAAACATTTTTGGGTTTATGTTCTTTTAAGTAAAAAAAAATTATAATAATTAAATCTTCAGCGTAGACGATTACCAGGCAAAACTCTTTGAAGGAAAGAAAATGAAATCTCCTTTTTTCAGTTCACTGCTCACTTCTTGCCAGCAGTTGTTTAGCATCTCGCACTTAGTGGCTGGTCCCGGCATACATGCTCGGATTTAACAAGGCCTTCAAGTTCTACGTCCATAGGCTGGTGGTAATGATGAGTTTGGCAAGTTAGTGCAGTAATGAGGGATCTTTTCAATGTGCTCACTTTCTACAGACATCCAATTATGAAGCCCCTTTCTTATTCACTTCAATGTCACACGATATGCAAATAATTCCGAGCTTGGGCAGCATTACAATTGTGAAGAAGTATTATACAGACGCATGCATGGGATTTGCAGCAATAAAAGGAATGTCCTGACATTGTAGGGAAAAAAAGAAATATCAAAGTCTAAATGGTTGCTTTTTGTTTAAGGCATATTATCCTTAGGCATAACTGTCTCATGCTGTTTTGGGCTGCTTACCAGAAGAATCTTTATTAATATTGAATGTACAAGTATTTTCTTTTTATCAATACAGCAGAAGCAACTGAGTGTGATTTTATTTATGCTGCATATAATTATCTGTTGTATTGTATCTTACTTGTGTTCATACTAACTACATTGTAGACATAGGAACATACACATACCACACACACACAGAGACACACGTACACACACACACACACGCACATACACACACATACATACGTACAAATACATGCACATAAACACATACACACACACTTACACACACACACACATGCACATAAACACATACACACACACATGTACATACACTTACATACACATACCACACACACACAGAGACACACGTACACACACACGTACACACACACAGACACACATACACATACATACACACGCACATACACACACATACATACTTAATCACACACACAGACACACATACATACGTACACACACACACAGGCACTTGTACACACGTACATACACATACATACACACACATACATACTTACTCACACACATAGACACACACAGACACACACATACATACGTACAAATACACACACAGACAGACACAGACACACATACATACGTACACAAACACACACACACACAGACACTTGTACACACGCACATACACACACAGACACGTACACACACACACATACATACACACACATACATACTTACTCACACACATATATATATATATATATATATACACACACAGTGCAAGTGATGGCGCGCTCCTGGAAGTGTATACAAATATGATGCATAGTGTTACCATAGTAACATTTATGTAACCAAATACAAACTTCCACTACTAATACTAATGTTCTACTGTCACACACTGTGCTACTGAGGAAGTAAATAACAGATTGATAAGGTATTTATTGAACGCTTTTGTCACTGTACATTGTTCTGAAGAAGAGGATATTTTGATCCCCAAAATGTCATAATAAATATTGTTTTCAGTTGGGAGAATCCTGAGAGGGCTTTCTGCAGTTTCTTACTTTATAATACTTTAGCAGCCAGCTGGTTAAATAGTGAGGGCATCTTTACTGACCATGGACTACTACTGAAGCTAAAATATACAAAAATGAATCGGCCAAAAACACATATAGGGGCATATTTATCAAGCGCTGAAGGCTCGCCGGAACAGAAGTTACCATAACCTGTCTGCCTGCTCTGAGGCAGCGGAAAGAAATCTACAGAAATCAACCCAATCAAATACGATCGGGTTGATTGACACTCCCTGCTAGCGGTATTGCACCAGCAGTTCACAAGAGCGTACACTGTTGGCATTTATCGATGTGCAGCGGACATGATCCGCTATATCGGATCATATCCCCTTGCACCATCATAAATAGGGCCCATAGCATTAAACAAAATGAAAAATATATAATGATAAATACTTTCACTTTATATCCATTCATACTGTACTCTATGCTTTTTAAGAACACCCTCCACTTTATATTCATAACAGGACTCTATAAGAGATGTATGTAATATAGAATATTAATTCCTTCCCTGTCTATATATATATATATATATATATATATATATATTATATTATGTGACTGGCTCCATCCATGCTGCCTATTAAAATGCATATAAATGTGTCAAGTCCTGTGTTATACACTGTGTAAGTGAGTGTATTACATTACATTAAAAAGTCTAGGTTATGTTCTTTTGCAGTAAAGTACTAATTTTAATTGGACTTCTGGCTAATTTCCTTTACAAAATACTTCGCTTTATTATATTCTGAAATTACAAAGTGAGGAAAAATTATGTTAATTTATTCAGTCTGTGTGCTTATTTTCAAATTATTTTCACATTAATTAATTAATTTATTTATTTATTTATTTATTCCATACAAAAAGTTTTTATTTCACATAAAATATTTCAGATGTATAGAAAATGAAAAAAAAGATTCTGTAATTCCACTCTGTATTTTTTGTACTGAAGTGCATCCTGCAGGATTCAGAGACATGACCCTGCAACATTATATGCACTGGAGTATGTAAGGCAGTGTTTTTCAACCAGTGTGCCGTGGCACACTAGTGTGCCGTGAGAGATCCTCAGGTGTGCCACGGCAGACTGACAACAGTGTGACATATTTTTTAAACTTTGCTTGTTTTTTACTCCCAGTGCAGGGGTAGTTTGTAGGAGGCATGGCATAACAGCACAATACATACAGTATGTATGTGTTTGTGTGTATGTGTATATATATATATGCTGTATTAGGCTACAATGTGTGATTTTTTTTTTTAAATTTTGGGATGGTGGTGTGCCACAGGATTTTTTAATATAAAAAAGTGTGCCACTGCAAAAAAAAAGGTTAAAAATCACTGATGTAAGGAGTATGTCATTGGATTGCAAAAATAGATTATGTTATTATAATTACAGATTTAGATGTTTTTATAGCAGTTATACTGTATGTAGATTTTTTTTTAGCAATGGGAATGTATGCTATGAATATATAAAACATTTTTTTAAAAGTATTGTAATAATCATTAGAATAGTTATACAATTTCAGAGAAAACAATGATTAACAGCAACATCATTATTTATAATGATTAATGACCCTTAATAATTAGCTGTTATTGTGTCGGTTTTAAAAAATATTTACATTATATGCTAATTGGTGTCACACAAGATACATTTTCTAGATGCCTTTTCTCTCCTTTTATTAATTACTAATAATTATTTTGAATTCTATACCTTCCATGTTTTTTTTTTTTAATATTGTACAAGGGTTTGTGTAGGGAAAAAAAATCTGTCAATTTTATCTTTCACCATTAAAAAAATGCTGAGCCAAAACTCTTTTGTGGTCAATGATTACCATTGGTCATTTTCCATGTGGTGAGTGGCATGATGTGCCGTGCAAACAGAAGGCTGGAATCACAACCCGAGGCGGTATAAAACAAACACATTTTGGGCTGTATGTCTACAAGATCAAAAAGCTGCTGAAAGAGCTTTGATGAAATTTGGGATTGCTGAAGTTGGCTATTGTTTTATTCCAGGCCTCGGGCCTAGTGTCTTCTAAAAAAAAAAAAAATGTCTGTAGTCACCCAAGTTCCCACATGGAATCGAACTGTATAATGTCTGTGTCAGCAAAATTCCTCCGTCTGTGTTTACAGTGGGCCAGGATATTGGAATATAAAACATGTTTAAATTTTCACATTGCCTCTAAGCTTTTGTGAGCTTTAAATTCTTTTAAAACCTTGGTGAAGACATGTTCATGACTGAACTTTCAGGCATTATGGCCTGTGGAAATATATCTGGTCCTGGGGTGATAACAATGTGTGAAAATTTACTTTTACCATCATTTGTTTTAAGGAAAACAGAGCCAAGTATATTTTGCTTGGAACTAAATATGTCAGTATCCTGCTAAGAATATTTATGTCAATGGATAATACCCTTAAAAATATTTTTAATGATAGCTGTAAGTGATCAGTTGGCCAGCACTACTCACAGTAGCTCCGCCAATCTGTGCTTGATTGATTGTGTATTATCTCCATTATTGTTTTCTTACAATATGTTTCTATTTTAAAAGCTGGAACAAACACTTGGACTTGATTAAACATATGTTTAGTTGATGGGTGCCTGTATATCTGAAGCAGCCAGATGGTGGTTTGATGTTTGTACCTCTGTTAAAAAGCAATACAACCCTTCAGTATAGTATGCTAGGAATACTTTACATAAATGCAAAATAACAATTTAACGAACCTGAGATATATATATATATATAAGTAGCTTTCCCCAACTGCCACAATACATTTTTTTTCTCTTTTTTTTTCTATTCACCTAAAGCTTTTTCAGTATTGGCTAAATCATCAAGAAAGAAGTTCTGCATGCCAATTTATAGATTATTAGGTAGGCCTTGTTGTCTTCTTTTTATTATTATTATTTATTTGTATAGTACAACAAAATTCTGTATATTTGTCCAGTTCTGGAGACAGTATCTTTAAAAGGATATAAATAAATAAAAGAGACCGGGAATTAAAAAAGATATACCAAAAAAATAATAAAAGAGACCTACTTAAAGGTAAAACCTACAAGGAAAGACTTCATGACCATAATGTATAGCTTAGAGTAGAAAAGGGAAGGAGGTGATATATAGCTTCACATTTTATTAAGGGATTTATTAAAGCTGATGCTTAAAGTGGTCATAATAGTAAAAAATAATATATATATATATATATATATATATATATATATACACATGTAGTTTTATCACAATTGAACTTGTATATAAAGTGATGATAAATCCTAGATGTTATGAAAGGCTAGGATTTACCATTGGGACAAATAATGAGGACCTTTAGTCATTAAGTATAAAATACTTCATGATGAAAGCTCCTTTATTTATTTGCAGCGTTCACCGCACTGAGCTGCTAAGGCAGCCCATGGCAGAACGCTATTTGGCTGAGAGATGACATTTCAACCTCTTAGCCAATAGCCGTGCGGGAACTCCGGCTTGGCGGCGTCTGGCCCCGGATTTCCCGCACGGCTATTGGCTAAGAGCTGGAAACATCACCTCTCAGCCAAATAGTGTTCTGCCGTAGGCTGCCTGAGCAGCTCAGTGCGGCGAACGCTGCAAACAAATAAAGGAGCTTTCATCATGAAATATTTTATACTTCAAGGGACATGATACCCAAATGTTGAAATACTTGAAAGTGATGCAGCATAGCTGTAAAAAGCTGACTAGAAAGTATCACCTGAACATCTCTATGTAAAAAAAAGAAAGATATTTTACCTCAAAATGTCCTAAGTATTCACACCCAATTGTAAAGGACTTTATGCAGCAAATCAGTATGCCTGTCCCAGGACCTGCAAGGGAGTGAGCCTCATGCACACTCATGTTATTTCCCTATTCAGTTTAAGGAAGTTTGCTATAAAATCTCATGGGAGTTAATTGAAATCTCATGAGATCACAGTAAAAGAGTTCATGACCTCAGCGCTGCTGATGCTGATTGGCTTCTGTTCATTTCTCCTTTTTTTTTTTTTTTTTTTTTTTTACCTGCAGCTGGGCAGCAGCTGAAGTATAACTTTTTACACAGAACTTACTCTGTTGAGCATAGAGATGCTCGGGTGATATTTTCCTGTCAGCTTTTTACATTTATGCTCCATCGCTTTCAAGTGATTTAGCATATGAGTATTATGTCCCTTTAATGACTTAAAGTCCTCATTATTTGTTCCAATGGTAAATCCTAGCATTTTAAAACACTAGGATTTAACATCACTTTAACTTATCTATCATCTATTTATTTCTGTCCATCAATCTATCTATCCATCCATCCATCCATCCATCCATCTAATATATTCCTATCTATCTGCCTATCTATATACCTACTTATTATCTGCCTGCCTGCCTGCCTGACTATCTATCTAACTACTTGCAGTTCTCATTCTATGCATTTACAGTTCAGCATATTAAAGTAGATTCATTCTGTTGTTCACAGTGGGATAACTTTATCTTGTCTTCTTCCTACACTTCTTCTTTCTAGCTAGCTATTTGTTGTTTGAGTCTGTCTGTTTGTCTGTTTAGTTGTGCCTGTCCGTATATCTTTCTGTCTATACCTTTCATTCTATTTAGATAAGGGAGCTATGTGCAATCTGTCACTAATTCACACTTTCCTCTACTGTATTTCTCATGTGCTAGGTTTTGCATAACTATTTAATTCTTCTTTATCTACTGCAGGTTGTTTAGGTATTTTGGATGTAAATAATGGATAAATAGATAAATATATACATAGATAGATAAATATGTATTTATACATGTATAATATGTATTTCTATTTGTATACATGTATATGTGCATATACGTATGGGTGTGTTGTGTAGCAGTATTTTTTAATACATAGCATGTTCCCATATATTAGTTATACAGCTTTAGCCTCATCAATGTCCTCAGTGCCCTGATGCTTGTTGGCACGGCTATGTGTTTATAAATTGTGGGGCAGACTGCATCTGATATTATTCACTGCTATTTTTGGACTCTCAGTTTACTGTAACTGTACACCTTCTACTTCTGCAAATTCCCCTTCCAGAACTTGTACACAAAACCAGGACAGTAAATTATTAAACAGATCGAAGTCAACTCAGGCTAAAATTTCCTTTCCGCTGTTGCAGATCGTTTGCAGGAGATTGTTGCAGAAAAAGTGGTAGAAGAGATGGTCTTTACGAAAGGATTTTTTTTTTAATCAGCTGAATATAGACTGTTGCTATGTACACACAGCATGTTCATGCATTTGAAGATCATAGGAACCAAATGAACAATATATCTTACGCCATTCTTACACCAAAATTATCAGTAATATGTAAATGGTGGCAACTGATACGAGTTGAGAAGGTGGCAGATTGTAATTAGAAGATAGCCCTTGATTTTCAAACTATGGTTTTATTTGAATTTGACTAATTCAAAATATATTATTATTATTATTATTATTATTATTATTATTATTATTATTATTATTATTATTATTATTATACCATGTAATTATAAACCATTGCACATTTTCACTAAAGCCAAATAGGAGTAAGGAAAAGATATTCACAGGTCTTTAAAGGGACATGAAACCCATTTTTTTTTCATGATTCAGATATAAAATACAATTTTAAACAACTTTCTAATTTACTTCTATTATCTAATTTGTTTTATTGTCTTGGTATAATTTGTTCAAGGAACAGCAATGCACTACTGGTTTCTAACTAAACACATGGGTGAGCCAATGACAATCGGTATATATATGTAGCCACCAATCAGCAGCTAGAACCTAGGTTCTTTGCTGCTCCTGAGCTTTCCTAGATAAATCTGTCAGCAAAGGATAACAAGAGAAGGAAGCAAATTAAATAATAGAAGTAAATTGAAAAGTTGTTAAAATTGTATTATGTTTTTGAATCATGAAAGAAAATTTTTGTGTTTCATGTCCCTTTACGTCACACAAAAATTGACAAGATTTATTTATTGTCAAATCATAAGAGTTCTTTTTTTCTTTAGTTTTAATTTTTTTTTTTTTATTAAATATAATAGCATAACATAAATGAAATTGAAAAAGTAAAAGTTTCACGTTGAGTGATAATACAGTTTCAATGTGTAACAAGAATACAAGTAAATTATACAAGTTGATTGATATTATCCATAATTCAGTCCAGTTTCCAGGAAAGTCCAATGCGGAAGTTCTTTAGGTAGTTGAAAGACACAACATGCATTTGCCAAATTGTGTTGTTGATGTGTAGGCAGTTACAATGAGTACCTTTACATTAAATGTTTAATAATATGATCTGTTACAATGAGTGGTATGGGGTCGGGTGTGAAATGGGAATAGGAATAGGTTTCAAATGTGGATGTGTATGGAGGTATGGAGTAGACCTGACAATTTGTCTATTTTAATCTCTTCAGTTTTGGGAGTTGACTATATGTTGGTCCCACATTATCCTTTTTGATTCATGAGTGTCTATAGTGCCTGATTGGAGATTATGGTACCTCCAGGTGCAGTAGATTCTCTACTTGATCTACCCATTATTTCTCTGTTGGGATAGTGTCAGATTCCCAATATTTTGGTATCAAAGTTTTTGCACTGTTTATCATTAATATCAACATTGACTTGGCCACACTGTCGTTAAGTTTTGGTAATGACAGGTAAAGGAGGATCTGCGGGTCATTTGGGAGTTGTTTCCCTATGACTCCTGACATGTGTTTGAGTATACTTGCCAGAATGCGTCTTGTTTGCAACAGTGCAACCAGATGTGTGTCGGGTTCCCTATTTCTCTGCATCCCCTCCAGCACTTATCGCTGGCTGTTTTATAGATTGTATGTAGTCTGCTAGGAGGGAGGTACCATCTTGTGAGATATTTATAGTTTGTCTCTAAGACTCTTGTGGAAATTGAGGATTTTTTGGGGATCGTGAAGGCAGTTTTCCAATCTTTCAGTGTAATGTTGGTGCCCAATTCTTTATCCCATGAGTTGGTGTATGTGGGAAGGTATTGTGTGTCTTTTGTCAATGTTTGTTTTTATAATATGGATATGGCGTGTGTAGGGGAACATTTCAAGCAAGCATAATTTTTCAAATGGTGTTAGTGTTCTAAGGAAGTGGTGTTTGTTGAGATGTGTGTCTATGTAGTGGCAAATCTGTAAAAAGGAGTACCAAGTTAGGGAGATATCTGGATGATTTTTTTTGGATTTCAGTTAATGACCTGAGCTTTTTATCATTGTATAATATTATTGATATTATTCTGTCTCTTATATGGCAGTTGAAGTCTGATTGCGATTCTCTGTGGTTCCATGGTAGAGTTGGATTATTGCAAATTGGGGACATGGGGGAAAGGATGTTAGAAATGTTGGTTGAGGTAATAGTTATCTTATCCCATGTCACAAGT
The DNA here is from genome assembly GCF_027579735.1 of Bombina bombina. NCBI lineage: Eukaryota > Metazoa > Chordata > Amphibia > Anura > Bombinatoridae > Bombina > Bombina bombina. The sequence continues at coordinate 925,003,348 of NC_069502.1, forward strand.
AATTCTGTCGGTAAAGGATATTGATGTATTGTTATATTCCTGTATTTGGTGGGCGTCCAGGCGGCAACACCTGCGTTGCCAACCCTAAGATATTCCTGTCAATTTAGACCCACTGTTTACTTGCATTGTTATTGCACCAGTCCAAAAGTCTATGTAGTGTTATGGCTTTGTATGCGTGTATGTTCGGTACTCCCAGACCACCATTTTCTTTAGGTTGATACATTGTCTGCTTTGCTACTCTGGGTCTAGTAACCTGCCAGATGATTTGCTCTATTAACACTTGGATCTTGTCAATGTATTGTGGTGGGAGAGGTATAGGAGTTGTTTGCAACATGTATAATAGCCTTGTTAAGATATTTATTTTCACTACATTTATTCTACCTATCCAAGATATAGATTTATTTTTACAGCTAGATAGGTCTGTCATTAGTTTTTTTCTAGCGCTTTATAATTGGCTTGAAATATAGTTGGGAAGTCTGGAGATAGGTAAACGCCTAGGTACTTTATTTTAACTTTTTAACGGACAATTTGGAATTAGTGTATGTAGCATTGATTCCTTGTAAGTGATGTTTAGCATTTTCAGATTTAGTAAGGTTTGGGAGGAAGTTGGAGACCCTGTCCGAAGTTTGTAAATGTTTCTAATGTCTGTGGTATTGATGTTTTTATATTGGTAAGTGTGAGCAAGACGTCATCTGCGTAAAGTGCTAATTTGTGTTCCGTTTTGCCAATTTGTACTCCCGTTATTTGGTTATTATTCCTAATTTTTTGTGCCAGTGTTTCTATAGAAAGGACGAAGAGTGCGGGTAAGAGGGGACACCCCAGTCGTATTGCCATTTCATATGTGAAATTTGTTTGAAAAAAGGCCGTTTACTGTCACTTTAGCTGTTGGGGCTGTGTATAATGAGAAAATTTGATTGATACATTTATCGGCAAATTTCATTTTTTGTAACACCATTTTTAGAAAGAGCCAATGTATTCGATAAAATGCTTTTTCTGCAACTGTGGATATGAGGACTGTTGGGATGTTCTCATTATTAACGTGTGATATAATTTGCAACGCTTTTAAAGTGTTGTCTCTGGCTTCTCTATCTGGAATGAAACCCACCTGGTCATTGGTTATAAATTTGGGTAGATATCGGTTTAATCTGGTAGTGAGAATTTTTGCAAAAAAATGTATGTCTGAGTTTAGCAGCGATATGGGAGGAAATATTTTGGTGCTGTTTGGTGGTTTCCTGGTTTTGGGAGGACTGTGATGTGGGCCTCTAACCCCCCTGTATTGACTATAGAATTGAATGTGTTTTCCAGAGGTATGGTGAGATGGTGAATATAAGTTTTGTAGTATTTCATGCTCAAGCCATCCGGGCCTGGGCTTTTTCCGCTAGGCATGTCTTTTATTGCTTTTTGTATCTCTTCTGTTGTTATAGGTGAGTCTAGATTATCTGCTTCCTTTTTGTCTAGAGAAGGTAGGTCCAAATCAATGAGAAATGTCTCGAGGTGTAGCTGTGTTTTGGATATTATATAATGTCTCATAATATTGTTTGAATACCTCTGCTATATTTTTACTGTCTTTATGGGTGTCTCCTCTGGTGTTTGATATAGAATAAATGTGTGCATTGAGTTGGCTTCTTTTAAGGGCTTTTGCTAGTGAAGGGCCTATTTTGTCATTTGTGTCAAAATATTTTTGCTTCATTAGTACCGATTTTCTTTGGTATTCCTTAGTGAGATGCTCTTTGAGTGCCTGTCTGGTTTATTTCAGTGTTTCTAAAATGTTAGTGGATTGTGGGCCTTTTTTGTTTTCTTTTTCCCAATAACTTATCTGGGCCAGTGTCAAGTTTAATAATTGCCCGTTTGCTTTTTTTTCCCTTGCCTTGTGTGAGATTAACTCTCCCCTTATCACACATTTATGTGCTTCCCAGATGGTACTTGGTGTAATGTTTTCTATGTTATTTTCCCTAAAATAGTTTTCAATAGACTGATCTACTGCTTGTTTGATTAGAACATTTCCTAACATGAAGTCATCCAATCTTCAAATGAAGGGTCTGTGTGGGATATCAGATCATTTGCACTGGTGCGTGGTCAGACCAAGTGATTGGCAACATTTTTGAATCTGTGACCATGGATAAACCTATCTGGTCAGAGAGAATGTAGTCTATTCTTGTATATGTGTTATGTGGGTGCGAGTAGAATGTATAGTCCTTAAACTGTGGATTAAATGTTCTCCATGGCCTCTATTTAACAAGGTCTGGCGGACCTGATCCGACAGTGCGGATCAGGTCTGCCAGACCTCGCTGAATACGGAGAGCAATACGCTCTCCGTATTCAGCATTGCACCAGCAGCTCACAAGAGCTGCTGGTGCAACGCCGCCCCCTGCTGACTCGCGGCCGCCAGCAGGGGGTGTCAATCAACCCGATCGTACTCTATCTGGTTGATTTCCGGCGATGTCTGTCCGCCTACTCAGAGCAGGCGGACAGGTTATGGAGCAGCGGTCTTTGTGACCGCTGCTTCATAACTGCTGTTTCTGGCGAGTCTGAAGACTCGCCAGAAACACGGGCCGTCAAGCTCCTTTCGGAGCTTGATAGATAGGCCCCTATGTGTCATGTAATTTGATTTGGGATATATAGTTAGAAATTGTTTTTATCACTCTTTTGGGAGTGCACGTGTGCCCAGTGTTGGGTCTAAGGGCAGGTTGAAGTCTCCCCCAAGGAACAATGTCCCTTTAGCATGTTTGAGTAAGAATTAGTGGATTGTTTTAAAGAGGTGGTGTTGTTCTTTATTAGGTAAGTATATGTTGATAAAGGTAACGGGCCTGTTTTATAAAAGGCCTATCAAAATAATGTATCTACCATTCCTATCTTTTTCTATATGCGTTGCTTGAAAAGGTATAGAGTTTTTAAGTAGAATTCCCACTCCCCATTTTCTGGTGTTGCCTGATGCTAAGTACACTGTTCTGTATCTATAATTAAGTAACTTTGGCTCGTGTCCCTTTTTAAATGTGTCTCCTGTAAGAAGATGATATAGCTGGAAGATTAGTGTAGATCCTGAAATACCATGGATCTTTTTTCAGGGCTATTAAGGCCTTTCGTGTTTATGGTGGCGATGGTGAGCGTATACATATTAGGAGTAATTTTGTTTTAATTGTGGAGATTAGTCTAAGCAGGTTCTTGGGTGTGTGCTGTAATCTCTTGTATGATGTAGGAAATATGGCAATTGTCAAATTATACAGTTAAAGAGAAGGCAAAAAGTTGCAACAAATTATCGTACAATTCTAGTAATGTTAATAATATTTTTAACAACAACACTTTTACAACTTCTATGTTAGATTAGAGTCTTCTTAATAGGTAGCTATATAACAACAGAGTAAACTTTCAACAGTGAAACTAACAATAAGGATAGTATCCCCACCACCGAACCTGAAGTAATGTAGTAAAAGAAAAATCTTTTATATACTACCTGTAGCCGCCATGTCTCTATGGTAGGATCAGTCTATGTTGTATGATATCTTGAGTTAGTCGTCAGCATTGGCCATTGTTTTGGTTTCAGGAGAGGAGCGTGGGCTCCTGTTGCCTTGGGGATTGGTATTTAGCGGTGGGTTTTCTGCCGGTTACTTGCTTCTGGAGTTGAAGTGATGTGGAATTTTAATTTGTAATGCTTCACTGAAGCTTGTGAAGTCTTCCATGGATTTGAATATTGCTGTAGTGTCCCCTTTGGAGGCGATGATGCTAACCGGGAAGCCCCATCTGTATGTTATCTTCTATTCTCTCACTGGTGGTGATGAAGCTAAGGTCTCTCCTTTTCTGCATGGTTGTCGGGCTGAGGTCTGCGAATATCTGTATGTGGTTCCCCGAGTGCATTATTTTTTGCTTTTGTTTGGCATGACGGGAGTATTTCCTCTCTGTTTTTATGGTTGAGAAGATTCACAATAATGTCTCTGGGATGTGCCTTTGGTGGAGGTTTCGCTCTTAAGACCCTGTGTGCTCTTTCTAAGCATATATCTGGGGAACTGTTAGACCCTTTTATGGTTCTGAATAAGTCTTGGAGACAGCCCTCTATTGCGTTGGGTTGTATTGATTCTGGGACTCCGCGTATGCGTAAATTGTTGCGTCTGCCTCTATTATCCAGATCCTTCACGTTTTCTAATAAATGATGTATAGTCTAATCTTGGTCATATACCAGTTTTGATATATGCTGGATATCATTGTCTATGGTATTGTGGGTTTCTTCCAGTGTAGTGACCCTGTGTGTGACTTTAGTTAGGTCCTTTTTGAGTTTGCTATACCAGTTTTTCACTTCCCCCATGATCTCTTTAATATCTTCTTTTGTGCACAAGTCTTGTAGGTCAGTTTTAGTGAGTGCAGGTGGGTTGGTGACAGTGGTGGATGCTGGTTGTAGGCCTGGTGGGAGGGTACTTGTTGTTGGATCCATCTTGTGTGGAGTGTATGCACAGTATATATAATTATTATTATTATTTTTTTTTTTTATTTTTTTTTTTTTTTTTAAGAACCAGCAGTGCATTTCTTTAGGATATGTAGATTACACCTTCAACTTCATTGAATATCTTGGGTTTAGATTACATATAATACCAATATATTATTAAATCCTAATTACATTTTTATCACACATTCTAACAGATAAATATATTAGTATAGTTTTAGAAGTTTTGTAATTTTTAAAACTTTTTTTTAAAAAATTAACAATTTCACATAAACATTTTATGTAAAAAAATACTGTTTGTTTTTTTAAAAAAAAATGTGATTTAAGGAAATTAAATTAATAACACGTTTACTGATAACTTGATAAAATGTTTCTTGTCTTATATTGTACTAGAAACTGTGTTCTCTGAAAATTATAAATAGAACAAATTCTTAGGAATGTTAAGGAAAAAAAAATGTTTGCTTACCATTCAAAAGTTGATTTTATCTGTAATAGATGTGTGGGTCCTCAGCTGGTAGTCTGTGATTGATAAAACAAAATCTATAGATTTAAGATTCCTTGGGCGCTTACTACAAAACTGGTGTAATAGTCGCTCCAGGAATCTAATAGGCTCAATGTTACCAGGGTGATTTTGGGGTGGTAGCAATTAGTCATCTACAGCTATAATACATTTTTCATGACAGCTCTGTTCAATCCAAGAGCCTTAAGTACTAAACCTCATAGCAAGCCACAACTTGCCAATAAAGGACCTTTGTAGCCATTGGCAACTCTTCATTCAATATTATTGCACACATGTATCAAGGTAACAATAATGTCCCTTTTTACTGTATGACTTCAAGCAACTTGTGAATTAAAATGTTTTTCTACTACTTTTTTTTTATTAGATGCATGCGGATACATATCTTGTTTTCAAGTATTTCCTGGGAAGGAGATACGCTCAAGAATTTAAGCCACAAGCTTATATATTGAAAACCAACACCCTAACCACTATACCATTCTTGTTTAGTAAAAAGCTTCTGTTTTTTGTTTTTTTTTAAAAGCATCTGCTTCTAGTTAATAGGCTTTTAAAATAATAAAGTAGTTGTCTTTTCTTCTGCTTGGTGTAATAGATGTATAATAAATGCTGAATTTCTTAATGTGTTACTGCAAAGATGGTGACAAAATAGTTGTTGCCATTATTTTATATTTTGTAACTATGGCAGATTTTTTTTTTTAATTAGAGTTGTCAATATGAGACCATCTATCCTTATCTGTGTGTGTGTATATGTGTGTGTATATATATATATATATATATATATATATATACATGCAATGTGTAGGAGAAGGACTGCGCTCTAGGGGGTTAAATGAGTGGGGTAAATAAGTGAGTGGAAAGGGTCCAAGAGAAGGATGCAAAGTAAACCAAAAGGAGGAGGCAAATAACAAAAGAGAGGGGACAAAAAAGGGAGACTTATAGTGTAATACTTTTAAAACCAGAAACGTTTTATGCTTAGGTATGAAAACTGCTCACCTGCTATTACCTCAATCATATCAGGTAAGTGACTTGCATGGGTAGGAAATATTTCCACACTGTGGTAAAGATGTTTTTCTTTACTCCGTTTTTTTAACTACTGTTGATGTAGTGGAGCAGTGTATTGTTATTATACATGAAACATAATGCAGTTATTTGTATAAAAAAATATAAAGATTTATTTGCAAAGGATAGATTGGTATAAGATCTGCTCCTCAAAAAACTGCAGGAGTAATGTTAGTTTTATTTCGAGTTCCTGTATTTGTGGAACTATGGCTATTACAAGTCCATAGATAAGAGGGAGTGATTTTAACAATGCTAGTTTGAATCACAATATAGAGTAGTTCAACTCTTGTGCTGAATACCCAAAGTGTCCGGTACGGACTGGCAGGCTGTTAGACATTTCCCATCCAGTATAAACAAAATAAAGTAAATCAGTTCACTTCCCTGTGCTCCATTTTGGATCCTGTTGTGAGGTGCAAGAGGCAGCTCCGGTATCCGTGTGTGTCTGTTTAGCCCAGACCGGGGAGACCGGAAGTGACATCACCGCTGCTCTTAGCTCTGCCCTTACGCGTTTCGTGATTAGATCACTTTGTCAGTAATCATTTGTTACCTACTTGATGTAAATGCCGTACAGTTTAATATACACTTTATATTTTGTTGCATGCTTTCTAAAGCTCATTTTCTACAGCAGATCGGTCATGATTATATGATTATATTATATGGATATGGATGTATCTCATGTGGTTGAAAGAGAAGTATTTAAAGATGCTGAAAATGTGCTTTGTTAAATTAAATTTAAACTAAAATTGATATGGCAGTATCTGCTGGGTACTTCTGCTAATACTCATTGGCTGACAGATACACACATTAAAAAAATCAATAAATAACAATCAATATATAAAAAAAAAATCAATAAATAAAAATTACCACATGTTGAAATGCCCTCTCTTAGATGTAAGACATTTGTACAGTGTCCTTTTACTTTATGTTCCTGTAGAATTGTTTTTCATGAAGTATCACTGTCATGTAGAACATGAAATTATACACTAATACTCAACGTCATGGTAACTGGATCCTCAAAATTAGATGAACGATGACACAAGTCACTTCCCAATGAGACAAGGTGGATATATTACTACATACCATGCTAACATTTTGTCAGTAATAGCTCTTTGATTTATCTGCTAAAGAATTTTTGAAGTGTTTCTTTCTTTCACCTTAACCCGGTAAACTTCTTTCAAACAACCTCAAGGTATTTTTTGCATGCTGCTTTTTCAGTCTTCGAAGAAAATGTTCAACTGAATGTTCTACCATAAGGAACTGATTAATACTAAGCTGTATTGTATCACACATTTAGGAGACAACAAACCATTTAGCATGCTGTCACACCAAATGCGCTTCATTTGCTTATTGAGAAATGCCGCAGGACATTAAACGGCAGAATAAATGGATCTGCTGAGCTAGATATTTTCCATTGGGGTGCAGAGAGAGGGTGTGAAATGGACTTATACAGCACTTTTTTGAAGCAACGGAAGTATACATTAAACATCTGGCAGAGTATGTTGAAATAAAAACTTTCTTGTCCTTAATTTGCGTGCTCTATTCGCCTGTAATTGTTTTCAGCAGAAGAGGTTAGATAAGGGAAACCTAGGTTTCAACATAGTGACGACCATTCATTTATAGAAATTCTGGTGAATTGGAAAGCCAACAATTTTCAGAGTCAATTTATGGGGGAAAGGGTAAAAATAAATAATAAAACTATATTGAAAAATTGTTTTACTAAATATATTTAAATATTTTATACTACAATGACAAAGTGTTTAAGTTTTAAATACTTACATCTATCTATCTATCTATCCCATGTGTTGATTTTTATATGTATATATATATATATATATATATATATATATATATATATATATATATATATATATATATGCATTTTTCATATGTGTCCCCCTTAAAGCATCAATATGGCAACCTTTCTAAGCACTCCTATAATATCCTTGGCCTGGGTGCTCTTCAAAATACATTTAAAACATCAAACTTGGAAGACACTCTCTGTAAGCCAATACTTATATTTATTATAGAGCTATAATAAATATGACTATTAGATTACAGAAAGTGACTTCCAAGTACAGTATATACAGTATATATAAAGAGAGAGCATTTTTCAACATGGTGGTGCCCATTCATTTATAGAAACTGAATTGGGAAGCCCACAAATTTAAATTACATGAAAATGGAGCAAAATAAATAATGAAATGATATTGCAAGGATGGTTTGCTACATATATAGAAAAATAAATATTTTATACAATCTCACAGTGGTTACTGTCCCTTTAATATTTACTTCAGCAATAGTTTAATACATTTCCTATGTTTCAATATTACACATGGGCATTTGAAAAAAGTTGGATTTATATGTTTTCAATTAACTTAAATTGCAATATGCATTTATGTCCTTTTAAATAGCAGCAGAGCCAAATCAACTGAATGAAATTATTTGGAATTTCACCTTTGTGAACCTGGATTGCCCCGTTATCATAAACCTCAGTCTAGTTTACACCCATCCGAGGGAATATTCACTCTGTCTCTTGGCTGACCATGATAGTTTTTTTATTTTTTATAAAACTGTGTGAAGTTCTATTCTCTTTCCCATATCCTGTTTTTTTTTTTTTTTTAAAGGAAAAAAATAACTTGGGGCTTTTTGCTTTCGGTCTTGGGAGTTTATAATAGGTCAAGTTTGTACACATTAATCAATGTTAATGTGCATAGGTTTAAAAAAAATATCTTGGCAAATCTAGCTTGCAGTGATCCAATCACAAATTGCAAATACGTATATATTCTGTGAATCTTGCACATGCTCAGTAGGAGCTGTTGCATCATAAATTGTGCATATAAATAGATTGTGCATATTTAGATAATGAAAGTGAATTAGAAAGTTGTTTAAAATTGTGTGCTCTATCTGAATAATGAAAGTTTAATTTTGACTCTTTAACATCTTGGAACCTAGCCATTTCCTTTTAAAAATACATTTTGTACCAATCAGCTCAGCATAATATAGAGGATATACTGTTTATCTGTAACAGATTAATACATTGTTGGGTGGAAATGTATGACTAATTAGTAATTTTTTTAATTGGTTGACATGATCATGCTAATGTTAGCTAAACATAGATTACATTAATACAATTTGTTTAGATTTTTGTTTAGCTGTGAATGTATTTGAATAATATTGGTTGCTAATTGATTTTTTCAGTAGAGTCAGAATTCGGCCTATTTTCTATATGTGTGTGAGAGTGTGTACATGTGTGTGTGTGTATGTTATTGTTTTTGTATGTTTGTTATCCTTAAGAAACAGACCACCTGTCATAATTAGTTTTTAAGTTTTACTTGTGTCAACTTTATTAAACACAACCTGGTCTGGTGCCTAAGTTCAGTTTATGACCCCAAGATGTGACAGGAAACAGTGTCTCTATCAAGGCACAGGCCTAAGGACTATTAGAGATAATCCTTCTAGGATATTTTAAGAAATGTTTTAATCACATGTATATTACGGGGTGAGAAAATATGACAGACATATCATGTTTAGTATCAAAATAATCCTCATGAGGTCACAAGGGGATTGCTTATATGGATATATGTACTGGATATAATAACAAACAATTATAAAATATTCAATAACTTCAGCCAGGGCTGCAGGGCTTTTTATGACCTGCCATAAAAGAGGGGGTGGCTACCTTCCTTGCCCAGTCTGGAAGTGGCCTGCTCAGAAACCTGATCTAAAAAAAAAATATTTAACTCTGATTTCAGCAAAATAATATTGCCATTCTACATGGGAGGCGTTCAGACTCGCATGAGTGAAGCTGCAACCACATATTTAAGAAGCCGTTCCTGTTTCTTATCCTATCCACCACCCTAAATCCTCCCAAAATTGCTCATTTGGCGGGATTGACAGGCCTTGCTCTCTTGTGATTGGTTTTGCAAGAGCAGGGGGCGTTATAGCACTAGAAAGCTCTTGTACAATCTTAAAGGGACAGTAAACACATTATAATTAAAAGACTTTTCTATTGTTGTTTTTTTACTGTAGAATAACATCAGCCAAGTCTTGACGTTTTTAAAGCAAATTTACATTCTTTTTACTTCAGTTATTTTTCAATAGCAAAACTCCACCCACTATTTGCCTTATGTAGAGAAACCAATCTGCGTTTTTTATTCCACAGACAACAAGGCTAGTTGTCATGGTCATAAAGTTAGTACAAAGTGAATTGTTTTGCAGTTGTTGTTTGATAAAGCCAATTAAGAACAGATTTGTAGCAGAGCTCGCCTTGAGAAGTCAGCAGGGTGCATTCCAAGTTCTGAGCTCAATTTTCAAAGCTAAATTACATAAAAACAAGGCAAAGTAAATTCTGAAAATATATTGCAAGGTTGTTACATTACGCATAACTATACATTTTAAATAAACATGCCAAGTTGTTTACTGTCCCTTTAAATTTTGCCAAGGGAAAATGAGGGGAGATAGATTTTCTATTTAAGAACTTGTCTGCCTGTATCTTGATAACATTTCCTTAAAGTATGAATTTAGATGCAAAACAGGCAACATTGAACAAAATGCTGAGCTCCCCAAATCTACTTTATATATATATTATTATTATTATTATTATTATTTATATTATTTTCTGACTCAATAATACTTCCTGTAGGACATCACAATCAGTGCATTATCCAAAACCAGGAAAGCAATTAGTAACTTTAAGGCAAACATCCAGTCTGCTATTCTTGCTATAAAACAGTTTAAACAATAAAGGCAATTTGCGGGCACTCAGTACGGAACAGTAATGTGATTAATTTGAAAGCATTTCCGCACATTCATTTGCTATATAGCTCACATTTCCTTTGGTTACCATGTGGTTTTGCACTGCTATCAGCATTCAAAGAGCTAAAATCCTCACAATTATAGGCTATCTATGAAAACCTCCAAAGTGACCTAAAATGTTGGTGCACTCAATTTTATGGAATTATTTGTATTCATGTAATCTTCTTATAACCTTTTTTTGAACAGCATCAATAATACACAGTGTGAAGCTATTGCCAGCTTTTCGCTACACAAAATAAAAACTATGTGTCCAAGTATCAAGTATACAGTCGCAGCGTACAAGATTTATTTTTTTAGGGTAAGAAATATATGCATAAATAACTAAACAGCAATCTGGTAATGGATCATATTTTATTTGCTCCATATTAAAGGGACATTACGGTCAAAATGTAAACGCATATATATGAATTATATCTTTGTATAGAAACATATTTGCAATAAACATGTATTGGCAAAAATGCTTCTAGTAAAAGTTATCACTGTTTTAGTGTTAGCATTTTTCTCTGCATGTGTATGTGAGGCATAGCTAGATATTCTCAGTGCAGAAGTATTTTAAAAGCGGCAGTTGCTCAGAACACCAGTGGGGCTAGTATCATGTCAGCAATTAACAAATTGAATAATTATCACATGGTACAAGCACCTTAGGCTCTATGGGCAAGTGCTGTGTTTAAAATGCTGGTGCACGGTGCATACTTAAATACACTTTTGAAACAGCTACAGCTTTTATTAGAAGCATTTTTGTGTATATATGTATTTTGCAAAAATGCTTCTATTCAAAACTGAAATGCATCCATGTGGATTACATTTTTTCTAGAATGTCCCTTTAACCCCTTAACAACCAAGGACGTGGCAGGCACGTCCTACAAAAACCGATTGTTAACGACCTCTGGGGTTTCAAGCTCTGGTATCCATTGTGATCGATTCCAGCCACTTTCAGGGTATTGTAGCGATGCCTCAATATTGAGACATCGTGCAATACCATTTTTTAAGCAAACTGATGCAATGAGAGCCATTCTGTGGCTCTCTCTGCATCGGCCAGCGATAGTGCCGATTGTTGGTGGCTTGGGAGGGATACGAGGGAGGCGGGTAGGCGGCCCATCGCTGGAGCAGTTCCGGCGAGCGGGGAATCAAGTTCCTGGAGTCCGCTCAAGGTGGCGGGAGCGTGCGCGCACTACACAAATTAAGTTTAAGGGAAGGAGGGAGAGCGAGATGAAGGGGGGAATAAGTGTTGGGGAAAGGGATCTGGGAGGGGGGTAGGGTATTAATGGGGGGCAGCTACATTACAGAAAAATTGGGTATTTATATAATTTATGAAAAAAAACCTGAAATTTTGACCTAACCCAAGATGGCGGCAAATAGGTAGAGGGTGGAGGGTTAGAGAGCTTTTTGGGGGGATCAGGGAGGTTGGGGGCTAAGGGGGATCCAACACTGCAACTGTATTATATATATATATATATATATATATAAGCCTTTTATTTTAGTACTGGCAGTCTTTCTGGTTTGGAAATCGCTAGATAGTGCTACTTGTATTTATTGCCCTATAACTTGCAAAGAACATGTAAACATTGTGTATTTGTAAACTCCGGACAAAATTTTGAAATTATTTAGCATGGGTGTTTTTTGGTGGTTATAGATGTTTAACAGATTTTGGGGGTCAAAGTTAGAAGATAATGGCATCTTTAGAAAGTCCATTTAATGGCAATAAAAACGGTATATAATATGTGTGGGTACAGTAAATGAGTAAGAGGAAAGTTACAGCTAAACACAAACACTGCAGAATTGTAAAAATAGCCCTGGTCCTTAACGGTAAGAAAACTGAAAAATGGTCTGGTCACTATGTATATGTTCAATGTATCACAATGTTTGTTCATTCCAAATAAAAAAAAATAGTGTTCCCATCCTGCTTAAATTGCCCTTTTATGTTTATGATAAAGGGACATTAAGGGCCAGATTACAAGTGGAGCAGTATTTAATGCTCCCGCTTGAGCGATAACTCCGCTAGAAGTAAGTTTTTGTGCGCTTCGGGTAGCGCTCGTATTAGGTGAAAGTAAACAGTATATATATATATGTATGTGTGTGTGTACATATGTATTTATGTGTTTATATGTCTGTAAATACATAAATACACATATAAATACATATGTACACACAGATAAACATATATATATATATATGTATGTGTACATATGTATTTATGTGTTTATATGTCTGTAAATACATAAATACACATATAAATACATATGTACACACAGATAAACATATATATATATATATATATATATATGTATGTGTGTGTGTACATATGTATTTATGTGTTTATATATCTGTAAATACATAAATACACATATAAATACATATGTACACACAGATAAACATACATATATATATATATATATACACACATACATACATAGACATCTTAAGACATGTATATGTATGTATCTCTATGTTAAAACCCTTTGCCTGCCTTTTTTTCTAACTCCTGAGACCTCATATCTTTGAGCCCTTATAACTTGTGTGCAATCATTGTATTATTATGAGTGTAACTGTACTTTGTAATGTATTTTTGATGTTTTGTGCAACTTTTTATTTGTGCAAAACAGTTAACCAGAGCTCTGAGGACGCGGTAATCATTCTAGCTTAAATCACAATTGCGCTCACCTGTTTGCCTTTACTTTCAATGGTAATACAAGCGGTAAACCCTAAGTGCACAAACAGCCGCGATAAACCCCTTTTCGCTTGCTCTTAACTGTTAACGCGCCACTCATAATCTGGCCCTAAATACGCCAAGATATTAATATAAAATGTTTAATTGTATATTGTAATGCAACTGTGCAATATACTTTCATTATTTATTTTCATTGGTTGTACACTATAGTAAGCCATTTATAACTTAACAGAAAAAGAAATCTAAGTTACAATATGGCAGCGCACACTGCTTTATGCACATTAGAATGTTACCTTTATTTTTTCAATATTTAAAATAAAAAAAAATGTCATTTTAAAAAAATGCCTGGATATATTATTCTCAGGGTAATATTTACGCAGAATACACCAATCTATCAATTATTTATTTAGTGTTTAATGTCCCTTTATTTGAATTGTCCACCATCAGAATTGTGGGATATTCTTCTTTCAGCCAATGAGCATTCTGTCCTTTGGAGGAGTTGTGTTCTAACATGCATTTCTTGTTAGTTATAGAATGAGTTAATATAACTTTAAATGGACATAAAAGTGCAAAAATAAACTGCTGCGTTAGAGGATATTCTTATTTTACTATTGATTGCATATGACTGTGTAAAACCTCTGCAAAAGGATTTGAATGAATCAGTATTGAAGCAATTCACTACTGGGAACTTGCTGAACACATCTGGTGAGCCAATGACAAGAGGCAGACTTGCATAACTACCAATCACCAGGTACTTCCCAGTAATGCATTGTAGCTTCTGAGCCTAAGTATGCTTTTCAACAGGGAACACCAAGAAAAGAAGTACATTTGATAACAGAAATAAATTCAAAAGTCTCTTAAAATTACATACTCTGCACCATGAGAGGTTTCATTTGACTTTTATATCTCTTTATCCTTTTTTATGCAAAACATATGCACTTTAAATTTACTATAATTGTTATGGTGTGGGGAAAAAAAGTTGACAAGTTTTATTCTACTCTCAGAAAATTAGCACCCTGCAGAATATAATTTATTAAGCTGTAACAGTAAAGATGTGCAGAGTGTTCTGTAACTGACAAGTGCCTGGCTATACTAAATTGCTCAGTTCTTGCCTGTAACTGGTATCATTTTTCATGTCAAAGGGGAGTCTGCACTATAAATAATGTCTGCGGCTAGGAAGCAGTGTGAAGACGGAAAAATACCCAGAAAGCTTACGTTTGTTTTGTGATAAGGAACACTGGTAAACAAATGCAAAGGAATCTATCGTTTACTGGTAAGAAAATAAAAAACATATACTGGGGTGAAAGATATCAGTTGTGACTTTCCTAGTTTATGAACAGCAAACTTACAAGGATCTTTGTGTGTTAAAACATGGCTTATTTAATATCTCAAGGGCAAACACTGAATAACAGTTTTTTTTTCTTGCGCTTATAAAGATGATTCAGTCAGAAGAAACTCTCTAATTAACCTTAACACAACTTGAAGAATTATGTTTTGATAGATCGCAAAGACGTTCAGTAGGGAAGGGCATTTTTATAAAATGTAAGTAAATTACAATATATATATATATATATATATATAAAAAGATCTGCAAAAGACATCTTCCGGAGTCAATAACGATAATGGTTACACAGTAAATATATACAGTATATATAGGTTCAAATCCCCAAATACAGAGCGTTCAGCTTTTCATTGCATTTAAATACTCAGTCTATCTTACAGGCAGGCAACGGTAAAAAGTAGTCTCTTACCTTAGATTAAAGTGAAGGTCAATTCTGATGAATCGGTGCCCGGTTTTTAATAAACCTAATAAAAACAAGAGCACTTTAATTCATCAAAATTGACATTTCACTTGTTTTCTTAAAAAAGCGTACCTTTTAATCCTTCCTGACAGCCGCTCCATCGATTCCCCCGGCCGTCGGAAGCCTCTTCATACGTCAGAAATGATCAATCATGGCTTTCCCCCCGGGGGATCATGACCTGAGGCAACGCCGTGACTGGAGGAAGCCAGATTTGTCATTTTAAACCCGCGAAGAGGGCTTGCGACAGGCGGAGGAGTTTTTTAAGAAAACGAGTGAAATGTCAATTTTGATGAATTAAAGTGCCCTTGTTTTTAATAGGTTTATTAAAAACCGGGGACCGATTCACTAAATTGACCTTCACTTTAAGCTGCAAATAGCCGCCTGCACCCCTTCCTATATCATGCAGCAGGAACAGTAAAAAAGTTATTTTAAAATGAATATTGTTTCTGGCCACTTTGAAATGGCTGCCAAGCTCAGCACACTGATGACATCATGATCTGGGCTGCATCTAGACTCTCTTCTGAATAGCATTGACAGTCTGTTAAATACAACTAGTGAGCCTTTTGTGATTGGATGCCATATGCAGCCCAGATCATGATGTCATCAGTGGGTTGAGCTTAGTAGCCATTTCAAAGTGGCTAGAAACAATATTAATTTTAAAATAACTTGTTTACCTTTCCTGCTGCATGATATAGAAAAGGTGCAGGAGGCTATTTGCAACTTAATCTAAGATAAGACTTTAAGATGACCAAAGTGTAGACTGTCCCTTTAAGTGTCTTATTAAATTGGCTAACATGACTGAGGTCATTGCAAAGTTTTAGGCTACTACTACTACTAATAATAATTATTATTATTAACAATTTACTACATTAATTACTCTACTCTGTATTTTAAGAGTCAGGTGTTTTTATATAGCCTTTTATTCTGGTGTCCTAGGTGTCTATGCTAAGTCAGGATCCCCAGAAATCTAAGGTATATTTAGACAGTCTAAGTCTAGCTGGGCGCCATATAAAGAGTTGCCATATTTGGAGGATATCAGTTGAGTAAGATTAGGCATAACACACAACACGCTCTGATTTAGCTGAGACAACACATAAAGCAATGATGTCTTGGTGTAGATCCATTCCTCCTATAACATTGTTGCTATTTAGCCTGAGAAGAGGAGGAGATACTATCTTGACTTCAGTTGGTTCACTGGATTAATTGACTAACTTTAGTACTTGATCAGAGTTGCAGGTTTGAATATTATTACGGTTAATTAATCATTCAGAGGTCAATAAAATAAGCACCTGTAAGCTGAGTCATATTTACAATCATTACAGATCAGATAAAAGGGACTTCCAATTCTTTATATATATATATATATATATATATACTGTATATAATTCCCCTCTGGAAAGTTAAAGGGACACTCAATCAAAATTAAACTTTCATTATTCAGATAGAGCATGCCAAATTAAACAACTTTCCAATTTACTTCCATTAACAAAATGTGCACAGTCTTTTTATATTTAAACTTTTTGAGTCACCAGCTCCTACTGAGCATGTGCAAGAATAAGTGTGTATGCATTTGTGAATGGCTGATGGCTGTCACGTGGTACGTGTATGCATTTGTGATTGGCTGATGGCTGTCACATGGTACAGGGGGAGTGGAAAGACACATAACTTTTAAAATTGTCAGAAAGAAAATCTACTATTCTTTTGAAGTTCAGACTAAGTGCTATTGCATTGTCTTGTTATCTTGCATTTGTTGATTATGCAAATCTACTATGTTGACTGGTCCTTTAAGTGTTTCTACTCCCTGCAGAAAGGCTGGAGAGCATTCCATGGAATGCAGAACCCTGACACTCTCCCATGCTACACAGTGATTGGCTGATATGTGAAGGTTTTTGTTTATACCTGTCCCTAATTGGCCACAGCAAAGGAAGTAGATAAATAGCATGTAAGAGACTTTTCAAAGGTTGTGCTCCAGGTCTGTAAAACAGTGCTTAATAAATAAAATGACAAACATGTTTTAAAAACATTTATTTTGCATGCAGATACTTTGCATTGAACAGTGATGTCACCAGAAATTACATCTGGAAGGGGGAGCTTCCATAAGGCCCACCAGTGATTTGTGGACAGGGCCACAATGGGATGTGTGACTAAGAGTGTCACGTATGGGGTGTGCAGTGAATGAGGATGGGGTGTGTCTTGGGCGTGCAGTAGGCAATGCTGGGCCTGTGTGTACAGAGTGGTAAGGGAAAATGAGAGGTTACCACATTTGGGATGGGGGGGGGGGCATCCATTATGCATTCCCCCAACCAGGCGATGCCACTTGTAATGAGGTGAATAATTTGTAAGGCATAAATAGCAACAAAGTATTTGAATGTTCCTTTACTAACGAACTATAGATACATAAAACAGACTAAACTAAACAAATTAATAAGGGAAGAGACAGTTCAGCTCTATAGAGCTTAAAATCTACAGAGTTTTTCTATGATTACAATTTCTGCCATTGGGGCTAACATAAAAGGACTGAAAATTGAGTTTGTATCATTGGGTGATTTTTACAGCTCATACAATATATTTAACACTTTTGCCCGATAGGCATAATTTCCTAGCTGGTTAAAGGAACATAAACTAAAAAAAAGTGAAGACATTTCTAAAATGGCCTGTAAAAGGCTTTATTGTGTATGGTTTAATAGGGGCATTGAAACTGTCTGTACTGCATAATTATGTAAACAGATTATTTTCAGAGTAAAAGGAAAGAATATAAATTAGTTATAATACATTAGAGACATTAAAGAGATAGGAAAGTCAGAAGTAAACTTGAATGATTCAGAAAGAACATGTAATTTTAAGACACTTCTGTTTTCAAATGTGCTTCGTTCTCTTGGTATCCCTTGTTGAAAACGGACACACACACATATCCTACACTAGTAGGAACTAGCTGCTGATTGGTGCCTGCACACATTTGTCTCTTGTGATTGGCTAACTAGATGTTTTCAGCTAGCTGCTGCCAGTATTGCAATGCTGTTCCTTCAGCAAAGGATAACAAGATAATGATGCAAATTTGATCATAGAAGTAAATTTGAAAGTTGTTTAAAATTGAATGTTCTATTCAATTCATGAAAAAAAAAAAATGTTGGAGTTTTCTGTCCCTTTAAACATCTATTGCATGTGCAATAAATTGGGCTTGACACACACTCTCTAGGGAGGCCAAAAAGCAAAATCTATTTGATTTGCAGCCATTACAGATTACATAATTTGCTTTTTGATATCTCTAGGGCAGTAATTTGCAACATTTTTTTTGCCGTGGCACACTTTTTTACATAAAAAAATCCTGTGGCACACCACCATCCCAAAATTTTTACAAAATCACACATTGTAGCCTAATACAGGATATATATACAGTATATATATATATATATATATATATATATACACACACACACACTGTACTGTGCTGTCATGCTATGCCTCCTACAAACTATACATGACATATTGACATTCATTCACAAACAATCATAATGATTGTCAGTCGGCCGCGGCACACCTGAGGATCTCTCACGGCACACTAGTGTGCCACGGCACACTGGTTGAAAAACACTGCTCTAGGGAATGTGGGAGAAGCACAAATTTTACACAAAAGCAAGAGGTATCCATTAAACAGCGCATCATAGTAATTTTTTACTTTACTGCAAATAAAAAAGTGCAAGTCAGATTGTATTTATTTTAAAATAAAATACATGTTCCTGTCATAAATAAACCAACATGTATAAGTCCATCTTAAAAGGACAAAATTAAACTTTTATGATTCAAATAGAGCATGCAATTTTAAAAAACTTTCCAATTAATTTCTATTATATAATTTTGCTTTGTTCTCTTGGTATCCTTTTATGATAAACATACCTAGGTAAGCTCAGGAGCAGCAATAAACTGCTGGGAACTAGCTTCTGATTGGTGGTTACATACAGATATGCTTCTTGTCATTGGCTCATGCAATATGATCAGTTAGCTTCCGGTTTGTGCATTGCTGTTCCTGTTAACTGTTGAAATTATGAGCACTTTGTGTGTTGGAAAACAAATCTAAGTATTATAAGGGGATATTAAACTTAAAATGTCATGAATTTGCCTGCTTTTGTTGCAGACTTACTTTGAAAACTGTGCTGTTCCCATACTCATTAGGGAGGATAGAGTTCATTTTCTGGACACTGTGCTATTTTCTTTCATTCATATGACAAAGCCGCATTTTAACATGGTGATTATTTATTTATTTTGCTTAAAAGGCAGGTACAAGCTGTTTAAATTCAAGATCAACTTAATACAGCTATACACTTCCTATGGATCATTGGCTGAAAAGTACATGATGGTAATGTCATCGGCTGATAGGTACTTCCTGTTATTGATTTAACGAACCGAAATAAGGGGGCAGTCTGCAGAGGCTTAGATACAAGGTAATCACAGAGATAAAAGGTGTTTTAATATAACTGTGTTGTTTATACAAAACTGGGGTATGAGTAATAAAGGGATTATCTATAATTTTAAACAATAACAATTATTTAAAAGGACAGTATACCTTAAAATTGTTTTTCCCTTAATGTGTTTCCTATTACTTTTTTACCAGCTGCAGAGTATAACATTTATGAGATTTGCTTTTTAAGGTTTATTTGTGTATATGAATTAGCTGATTTTGTGTTTTGAAGCCACAACCTAATAAAATGGGTTGAGCTTGTAGGTATAATCAGATCTCATTACTTTATCACATTGTGTACATATACCTGCTCCTTTGTCTTATATCTGTCCATAAACCAATCACCAATTCTTGGAGAGAACAATGGAACATTAACATTTTATTACCTTATCTCTTCTATACCTGGGAGTGTAATTTCTTCTACTGGCTGTGTTAAGACAGCTTGGCCTTGAGGCCAAAAACCTTCAGAACGGCTGGGGATACCACAAGCGAAATAAACTATTTCAAATGCTAATATAAGGGTAATGGAAATACTTGTAAACAATTTAATACACTCCAGCAGGTAAAGTGGATCATTGGGAACAAATTAAAGGGGAAAACATTTTTGAGTAAACTGTCCCTTTAAGTATATGCCACTGCTAAATCCTTCTTTGTTACAATAATGAAACTGTTTAATATCCCTTTAAATCTCTTGAGTGTCACCAGGACTCTACATTTAACCCCCATGATACAATTGGAATTCCACATAACACTACTTATGTAAATTGCCCTAGGAGTTATCGTTCTATGGATATTATTGAAAGATGAAAGTCCCGCTCCGTTTGTGTCATCAGGCGTAACAGTGTGGACAAGATCACTTCATTAGAACATTCCGAAGAGGCCAATGCTCAGTCGTATACAATTGCTTAATCCACTTCTGTCAATGAACATTCATTTTTGCAAAGCAAAATCATTTTTTTCAGAGGGTTGTCACTCATAGCTTGATTGAAAACAGTCACAGGATTCCCCGCTGCCTCCTTTATTTCCCGCTTGTTAGAATTCACTTACTTAGAAACTTGGTCTGCATTAATAAAGGTGGTGGGGGGGGGGGGGAGGGTATCATGACAGAAATAGAAGTTAATTGAATATATTACACATTTATCGGATGCTTTTAATTAAATCAGCAGCTTGCAGTGTTGTCTAGAAACTCTCTTAAGAATTGGGTTTGGTTTACTAAGATTTTGTTGCAACATGTTACAGAACAGAGTTTTCTTTGTTCTATCTGTGGCAACATTGGAGGATCGGTATGAAAATATGAATATATTTAAGACCAATTAAACAGGGAGATGAAATGAATAAAGATGCAGCGCATTTTATACTCCCCATAGATATACCCGATCACATTTCAAGCCTGGGGACTGCAAAAATGGGATGTGTTGGAGCCGTTTTTTGTTTTGTTTTGTTTTTTACTATTTTTTTTAAATGGGATATTAAAGTCACAATTAAACTTTCATGGTTCAGATAGAGCATTCAATTTTAAAGGGACAGGAAACCCCAAAACTTTCTTTTGTCATTTGGATAGAACATACAATTTTAAACAACTTTCCAATTTACTTTGGTGATCAAATTTGCTTCATTATCTTGTTATCCTTTGAACAGTATTGCACTACTAACAGGTAGCTGAACGCATTTGTGATTGGCTGATTGCTATCACATGGTACAAGGGGAGTGGAAATATACATAACTTTGAAATTTGTTTTAAAAAAAATCTACTACTCATTTGAAGTTCAGACTAAGTGCTATTGCATTGTCTTGTTATCTTGCATTTGTTGATTATGCAAATCTAATGTGTTGACTGGTCCTTTAAGAGTCTTAAAATGTCATACTCTATCTGATTCATGCAGGTTTAGTTTTGACTTTCCTATCCCTTTAAGAAACTGCAGTTGCTTATTTTATATCATTTACTTCATTCTCATGGTATCCTAGATAGGCTAAGGTGCTGGCAGTTGATTGGTGTCTACACACATATGCCTCTTGTCATTGGCTCGCCAGATATGTTCTGGTGCTGACTTTAACTAAGTGTTTAATTCGCATGTAGGTCTTTCTTCCTTTCTTCCCCCCTCCCCCTGTTTCTCTACAAAATGTAGCACAGACTTAAACTAACTTCCAATAGTTATAGAGAATTGTTAACATTAACTATGACAGTTTTCAGGGCATTTGGGATCCAATATATTCATTGTTACTTGTAAAAAAGAAATTAATTGAAACAATCATGACATACTTCCCAGGCAGAATGCCTTTGATGTCAAGGCATACAATGTTCTTCTGCATTTGCTGTTCAGGTTACAAGGTCACTATTCACAATCTCAAAAATAGAATAAAACAACTGCATTTAATGTTCTCCAGATAAAACTATTTTCTTCATCATAAAATGTACTTTGTTACAGACATTCTTTATTGTTGTTTATAATAGAGAAATGTTATTGGCCTATTCAATACGTACTGTAAATCCTAGCGTTTGTGAAAGGCTAGGATTTACCAGTGCAACAAATAAAGGGGACTTTTAGTCATGAAGTATAAAATAATTCCTTTATTTTTCTGCAGCATATGCTGCATTGCACCTCGGGCCGCCAGCGGCAGTACGCTATTTCTCCAGTGAGGTGATCTTAGCCAATAGCATGCTAGCTATTGAGCATAATGCCAGCTGGGCCGCGCAGCTATTGGCTAAGAGCTGGAAACGTCACCTCATTAAAAAAATAGCGTTCTGCTGCGCGCAGCCTGAGGCGCTCAGCACGGCATACGCTTAAGACAAATAAAGGAATTTTTAGCATAAAGTATATTATAGTTCATGACTGGAAGTCCCCTTTATTTGTTGCACTGGTAAATTAAACGCTAGGATTTACCATCACTTTAACACAAGATTTACCCCTACCCCACATGCCTGATGTCTTAGGGTCATGCTTGACTCAGATCTATCTTTCACTCCTCACATTCAATCCTTGGCCAAATTGTATCCGTAGACTAAAAGGGCCTTTATAGTGAAAAAATGACATGTTCTTATTAATAAGTATGTCATTTTAGCACTATCAACCTAGTTGAAACTATATGTATTTACGCCCCACAAAAGGATTAAAGTACTGCTCGGAAACCCCATAGAACTGCTGGTACCTAGCGCTAGCAGCCGGTGCCCAATTCAGCCGTGGTAGTCTCACGACCCAGCTGTGCAGCTACCACTGTTGATTGGCTCACTGGCAGTTTCCATTTGGGACAGCCAGTTCTCTACGGCTCCAGAGTGTTAATGTGAAGGGGTTAATCACATATAGTTGCATTGTTCCTAGTACTAAAATAATGTGCTCTAACTAATAGAAAATGTAATATTTTCACTGTAAGGGCCCTTTAAGATTTTAAAATGTATTGTGCGAGTAGACCTGTGTTTTAAAATTTGAGATGAAGACAACTTAGTTAATGGAAGTTTGATATAAAAAAATATATTGATCCACTGGTACAGCTTAAAGAGAAACAGCAGAGACTTTATTTGTTATTAATTGTCTATTTTATATACGGCCCTGCCCATTGACCATATAGCAACAATTTGTTCAACGTGATCCATTGTGTCTAGTATTTATCTGTATTTAAAATTGTTTACAATTACCTTAATGTTGTCATTTAAAATTACCTTTTTTGCCTGTTGAAACCTCCACCTATACTGCAAACAAGAATACTGCAGTATTCTCTATAGAACAGTTATGTAGACTAGAGGCAGCAGCATACATCAACCTACCATTGAGGGGTTTGGTAGAAAATGCCCTTCAAATCACAAAACAACAAAAATATTAGATACACTTTTTGTTGAGATATTTAGAGGAGCCCTAGAAATGGCCTAAATTGCTGGTTTTAAAACCTGTCGTCATGCCTCCCTAACAGGCCAGATTTTGAAGATATCTGAACAAGAGCACAGGTAAAATAATCAGCTGATTAGTAAACATGGTTATTTTACCTGCTCTCATTCAAGGTAATCCTAAAACTCTGGCCTGTTGGGGAGGAATGACGACAGGTTTAAAACCAGTGCCCTAGATCAGTGTTTCTCAAGTACCCCCAACAGTCCATGTTTTCATTATAGCTGAACCAGTGCACAGGTGAAGTAATCAGCTGATCAGTAACCATGGTTACTGACATGCTCTCACCCATAAGCTGATTATTTCACCTGTGCTCTAGTTCAGCTATAATGAAAACATGGCCTTATGGGGGTTCTTGAGGACTGCGGACTGCGGTTGAGAAACACTGCCTAGATGAACAAAATGTTTAAAGCCAATGGTAAAATGAGATAAGCTGCAGTTGATGACAGCACTTGCTATCCACAGGCTGTTGGAGCTGTATATAAAAGTATTACATTATTAGTCTAAAAAGTCAGGAGACAGAATTCACTGTAAGATTCGTACTGGCTTTTGTCATGAGATAAAAGAATAATTTAGTTCCCTTTACATCACATTGCTTAATCAAGTGAATGGCCCCAGAGAGCCGCATTGTGGTATTGCTTTTTTTCTACTTTATCATGTTGGTGTGATTACCTCGGCTGCTTCAGAATTGATGTCTTTTCTTGTATCAACATTAACCCTTAATACACAGGAACAGACACTAGCTAGTAGCACAGCAGTTGCAGTTTGTGCCAACAATTATGTTGTATTCAACATGCAGCCGGTTAATTAACATGTAGGGAAAATAACTCAATGTGTAACCCATTTGTAAATGGGTTACACAATGAGTTATTTTCCCTACATTTTGTATTTAGTGGAGGGTTTAAAACTCACTTTTCGCCTTCCCACAATTTTAATTGTTGTATTTTGCCCAGACATTAACTTTACCCAGCAGGGATTCAACCTACCAGCAGGGATTCAACCTACTCCCAGCTGATGAGTGGCAAAAACCACGAAACAGCTGTCCTGGGATTGGTCTGAATCACTGTACTAACCCTAGCTAAGATTAAAAGATGTGTAATACGGAAGTCTGCTTTAAAGGGACAGTCAAGTCCAAAAAAAACTTTCAGGTTTCAAATAGGGCATGTAACTTTAAACAACTTTCCAATTTACTTTTATCACCAATTTTGCTTTGTACTCTTGGTATTCTTAGTTGAAAGCTAAACCTAGGAGGTTCATAAGCTAATTTCTTAAACCTTGAAGGCCGCCTCTAATCTAAATGCAGTTTTTCACCACTATAGGGCATTAGTTCACGTGTTTCTTATAGATAACATTGAGCTCATGCATGTGAATTTACCATGGAGACAGCTCTGATTGGCTAAAATGCAAGTCTGTCAAAAGAACTGAAATAAGGGGGCAGTCTGCTGAGGCTTAGATACAAGGTAATTAAAGAGGTAAAACGTGTATAATTATAACTGTGTTGGTTATGCAAAACTGGGGAATTGGTAATTAAGGGATTATCTATCTTTTAATCTTTTAAAACATAAAAAATTCTGGTGTTGACTGTCCCTTTAAAAAGCAGGCTAAAAGTAAAAAAGTGAGTCATTGTGAGCCTCAATTGCATATCTTACCCAGAATCCTTTGCTGCATTGGAAACAATGTATTCAGAGAGTTTCTGTGGGAAAAGCAAGTCTTCTGACTTATCTAAATTGGAAAATCTCCTAAAACTGCATTCTCTTTCTGAATCATGAAACTTAAAAGGGACATGAAACGTATTTTTTTTATGATTCAGATAGAGCATATGATTTTAAATAACTTTCCAATTTATTCCTATTAGCTCATTTGTTTAGTTATTTTTGTATCCTTTGTTGAAGAGTATGCCTATATACGCTCACAAGCTGCTGATTGTTGGTTGCACATATATGCCTTTTGTCATTGGCTTTCAGCTAGCTCCCACTAGTGCATTGCTGCTCCTTAAACAAAGGATGCTAAGAGATTGAAGAACATTAGATAATAGAAGTAAATTGGAAATTTGTTTAAAATTATATGGCCTATGTGAATCATAAAAGATACATTTTGGGGTTGCATGTCCCTTTAATTTTCAATTTAGTGTCCCTTTAATACTTCTGAAGGTCAAAATTGTTACCTCCTAAAAACAAAATAGTTATAGTGTTTACCACAGAAAATTTTGCCAGCTGTGAGGTATTATAAAGTAGCTGGGTGGGGACAGTTTAATACTTTCTAATATTATAACATTTTATGCTATCCAAAGCACAAGTTCACTGCATAATTTAATGTAAATTTATTTAATAACTTGAGCAACAAACATTAAAAAAAATAATAGTATAGCCAATTAGCTGGATGGTCAGTAAAATCAGCCAGGTGATGCACCCATTAAAAATGGCCGGGGGAGAACACTGAGTAATCTTCTTTGTTAATCTTTCAATTTAGTAACTGGAACTGTGCAATTAACCTGTTGTACTCCGAAACAATAGCGATAGAGATATTTGTGTATGTCTGTTATGGATTTGTACAGGGGTAATATAGATGACGTGGGCATGTGTGTTTAATGGGTTATCAATTTCAGTAACTTATTATTAGTGTAAAAGTCCTCATTTTTTATCTTTAAATGGACATTAAACCAACATTTTGTCTTTCATGATACAAATAGAGAATATGTTAAACAACTTTCCAATTTACTTCTAACATCTAATTTGCTTCATTCTTTAGATATCCTCTGTTGAATAAATAGCAATGCACATGGGTGAGCCAATCACACAAGGCATCTATGTGCAGCCACCAATCAGCAGCTACTAAGCCTATCTAGATATGCTTTTAAGCAAAGGATATCAAGATAATAAATCAAATTAGATAATAGAAGTAAATTAGAAAATTGTTTAAAATTGCATTCTCTTTCTAAATCATGAATGGAAAAAAATTGTGTTTCATGTCCCTTTAACACCTTAGTGACCGGACCATTTTTAAATTTGCTTACCGTTTGGGACCAGGGCTAACCCTACATTTCTGCTGTGTTTTATAATTTATTATAATTTTTTTTTTATAAAATATAAAGATTTTTTTTTTTTTTTAAACACACTTTTTCTAACTTTGACCCCCAAAATATGTTACTTATCTACAACCACCAAAAAACACCCATGCTAAATAGTTTCTAAATTTTGTCCTGAGTTTAGAAATACCCAATGTTTATATGTTCTTTGCTTTTTTTTGTAAGTTATAGGGAAATAAGTACAACTAGCACTTTGCTATTTTCAAACAAATTTTTTTAAGACAGTATCAAATAACAAATATTAGACAAGATTCAACAATAGATTGCGCAGTTTGTAACAACTCAGTTCTCAAGCACCATTGGTAGTCTTCAGTGGCTGCAGCTGCATTTCTCAGCACCCTTTTTGCACTCACAGTCCTGGCCCATTTACTGCACTCAGACTGTTGCTCCTGATGTCCAGTTTTTTTGCAGTCTTTGCATTTGCAGTTTTCACACTTGTAAGAATCTCCACAGTTACAGGGGCCACCTGTAGCAGCAGTTCTGGGACTCCATCTCTCTCTTCTAGTTGGCCCTGTCTCTCTCCAAAAGATCAATGCACAGAGTGGCTCTCTCTGCATCAGTAGCTAAAAAAAGGGTATTGCAGCATGCCTCAATATCGAGGCATCACTGCAATACCCTGAAGACGGCTGGAAGCGTTCACGATCATTTCCAGCGCTTGAAACCGTCGTTAACGACCGTTTTTTGTAGGACGTGCCTGGCACGTCCTTGGTCGTTAAGGGGTTAAAGGGATTTAAAAAAAAAAAAAAAAACTTTCAGGATTCAGATAGAGCATGCAATTTTAAGCAACTTTCTCATTTACTCCTATTATAATTTTTTTCTTTATTATCTTGATATCTTTCTTTGAAAAAGTAGGAATATAAGCTTACGAGACGGCCCCTTTTTGGTTCATCACCCTGGATAGGACTTGCTGATTGGCGACTGCATTTAGCCTTTTGTCATTGGCTTACCAGAAGTGTTCAGCTAGCTCCCAGTAGTGCAGTGCTACTCCTTCAACAAATGATACAGCAAAATAAAGCAAAGTTGATAATAGAAGTAAACTGGAAAGTTATTTAAAATTGTGTGCTCTATCTGAGTCAAGAAAGAGAAATGTTGGCTTTTAAGTCCCTTTAAAGGGATACTCAAGTCAAAATTAAACTTTCATGATTCAGATAGAGCATGCAATTTTATACAACTTTCCAATTTACTTCCATTAACAAAATTTGCAGTCTTTTTATATTTATATTTTTTGAGTCACCAGCTCCTACTGAGCATGTGCAAGAATTTACAGAATATACATACAGGGAGTGCAGAATTATTAGGCAAGTTGTATTTTTGAGGATTAATTTTATTATTGAACAACAACCATGTTCTCAATGAACCCAAAAAGCTCATTAATATCAAAGCTGAATAGTTTTGGAAGTAGTTTTTAGTTTGTTTTTAGTTATAGCTATTTTAGGGGGATATCTGTGTGTGCAGGTGACTATTACTGTGCATAATTATTAGGCAACTTAACAAAAAAAAAATATATACCCATTTCAATTATTTATTTTTACCAGTGAAACCAATATAACATCTCAACATTCACAAATATACATGTCTGACATTCAAAAACAAAACAAAAACAAATCAGTGACCAATATAGCCACCTTTCTTTGCAAGGACACTCAAAAGCCTGCCATCCATGGATTCTGTCAGTGTTTTGATCTGTTCACCATCAACATTGCGTGCAGCAGCAACCACAGCCTCCCAGACACTGTTCAGAGAGGTGTACTGTTTTCCCTCCTTGTAAATCTCACATTTGATGATGGACCACAGGTTCTCAATGGGGTTCAGATCAGGTGAACAAGGAGGCCATGTCATTAGATTTTCTTCTTTTATACCCTTTCTTGTCAGCCACACTGTGGAGTACTTGGACGCGTGTGATGGAGCATTGTCCTGCATGAAAATCATGTTTTTCTTGAAGGATGCAGACTTCTTCCTGTACCACTGCTTGAAGAAGGTGTCTTCCAGAAACTGGCAGTAGGACTGGGAGTTGAGCTTGACTCCATCCTCAACCCGAAAAGGCCCCACAAGCTCATCTTTGATGATACCAGCCCAAACCAGTACTCCACCTCCACCTTGCTGGCGTCTGAGTCGGACTGGAGCTCTCTGCCCTTTACCAATCCAGCCACGGGCCCATCCATCTGGCCCATCAAGACTCACTCTCATTTCATCAGTCTATAAAACCTTAGAAAAATCAGTCTTGAGATATTTCTTGGCCCAGTCTTGACGTTTCAGCTTGTGTGTCTTGTTCAGTGGTGGTCGTCTTTCAGCCTTTCTTACCTTGGCCATGTCTCTGAGTATTGCACACCTTGTGCTTTTGGGCACTCCAGTGATGTTGCAGCTCTGAAATATGGCCAAACTGGTGGCAAGTGGCATCTTGGCAGCTGCACGCTTGACTTTTCTCAGTTCATGGGCAGTTATTTTGCGCCTTGGTTTTTCCACACACTTCTTGCGACCCTGTTGACTATTTTGAATGAAATGCTTGATTGTTCGATGATCACGCTTCAGAAGCTTTGCAATTTTAAGAGTGCTGCATCGCTCTGCAAGATATCTCACTATTTTTTACTTTTCTGAGCCTGTCAAGTCCTTCTTTTGCCCCATTTTGCCAAAGGAAAGGAAGTTGCCTAATAATTATGCACACCTGATATAGGGTGTTGATGTCATTAGACCACACCCCTTCTCATTACAGAGATGCACATCACATAATTTGCTTAATTGGTAGTAGGCTTTCGAGCCTATACAGCTTGGAGTAAGACAACATACATAAAGAGGATGATGTGGTCAAAATAATCATTTGCCTAATAATTCTGCACTCCCTGTATATGCCTTAGTGATTGGCTGATGGCTGTCACATGATACAAGAGAAGTAGAAATAGACATAACTGAAATTTGTCAGAAAAAAATCTACTCTACTTTATTTAACTGCTATTGCATTGTCTTTTTATCATGCATTTGTTGGTTATGCAAATCTACTGTATTTACTGGTGCTTTAAGTATAGAGAATTGACTGTAAGCTTATTTTACAGTGCCTATATGGTGTCTATTGCTTTTGCAGTTTTCTTTTGTTAATTCTGGTTTCTCAAATTCTGTTGCATACTTGAATGGATCTGAAACTTTGTAATTCAAATATTATTTATTCAAATTCTAAAATTACTAGATCAGGGACATTTAATAATGCTTCGTTATATTATATAATCATTAATATTTCACTTGCCTATAACTATGTATTTAACCCTCTTAAGGGGTTAAGCACATTGTTAAAGCTCTGGACTGGCAACACATTATTCGTCCTGAATAAGGCTACCAAACCAATCAAGGGTGACGTGTATTTTATATATATACAGCATATATATTCCTGTAAGACAATATCAATATTATTTTAAACCGCATTAATTTGAAATTTTTCATGCAAAATCTTTTTTCATATTACTTGGAGAGCACTTAACAGTTTTGTCGAAATTTAACACATAGGGGCATATTTATCAAGCTCCGAATGGTGCTTGATGCCCCGTGTTTCTGGCGAGCCTGCAGGCTCGCCAGAAACAGCAGTTATGTAGCAGCGGTCACAAAGACCGCTGCTCCATAACCTGTCCACCTGCTCGGGAGCAGGCGGACAGACATCGCCGGAAATCAACCCGATCGAGTACGATCGGTTTGATTGACACCCCCCTGCTGACGGCCTATTGGCCGCGAGTCTGCAGGGGGTGGCGTTGCACCAGCAGCTCTTGTGAGCTGCTGGTGCAATGCTGAATACGGCGAGCATATTGCTCGCCGTATTCAGCGAGGTCTGTCGGACCTGATCCGCACTGTCGGATCAGGTCCGACAGACCTTGATAAATTGGGGCCAGTGACATACTATCTATCTATCTATAGCCAGGGCACCTAGAATTTTATTTCTGATTTAATTAAGCTATCTATAAACAAAATACCCTTGTATGGCTTCATAAAACTATGTAGATGGCTACTCAGTATTTTTGCTGCCTCCTAAGTTTAATATAAATTTGTCAACGACTGCGTTTACTTCACTTCATCAAGGTGTAAGTGGTAACAATAAATTTGCCTTATGGTTTAAATCCCTGTAAAAATATCTTTCAGGAATCTTAATGCTTAGTTCAATGCCCCCAGATTATCTTCCCGGCTTTGCGGCCTACCCACTGCCACCACAGGGTACCTCTTTCTTGGCACGGGCTGTTCGCACATAAACAACATGTGTATCAATGCGTGGTTGTTCTGCACACCCCATGAGCAAATGGACATAAAGCGTGAGCTGTGTTTTTGGCATGAATTTACTTTGTGTCCTGGTCAGCACAACTTTGTGGTTGATCTCGAGCAGCGTGTCAGACGTTACAAACAAAGGCCTGTTGTTTCCTAGCCTCAGTCTAAGCTGGAATGTATTTTTTTCCACATAATCAGCCATTGAACGGTTGACATAAATGTATGACTGGGGGGGAGTTAAGGTCATTCAACTTGTCAAACACTTTCACAAGAGAGCTCAGAAGACTCCATTTTTTTGTATAATCTAATCTCCCCCCCCCCCCCCTCTTCCAAAATACAAGCTGTACACTAATATTTCTGTCAAAATGTTTTCATTGTGCATAATGCGTCCATATAAATATAGATATCATTGCTTTAGTCGGGATAGATTACTGGCTTGATTTATCTTTCACAAAACACTGAGCCTGTAAAATAATTTCAAACAAACCGTTTCATCTATAGATTAGATCATGCGTTCTTTTTTTGTTGTTGTTCATTTTCATATCTATACAGATTTGCTATCATTTACATAATAACACTAATAGGACAACAATTTATAATTAACATCTAAATCAAGGGTGTCCAATTTGCATCCTGAGGGCTTCATTCAGCCCTCTGCACTAGTTTTTGCGGCCCCTGTGAAAAAGTAGAACTAACGAGGGCCATAGGTTTTGTGGCCCCAGGAAAAATTGGAATAAAAAATTGTGTGTTTTTGGGTGACCACAACTGAAAAAGCCCTCTTGAGGTAGGAACAGGATACAGAGGGTACCTGCAATCTTAGCTAGATTTTGTCCTATGACACTCGACATTTTTAGGAAGTGGGCCATCCCTTTTCTAGGTAATATTATTCAACAAATTTTTTAAAAATGGTAGCCTGATCAATAAACAAACAATCTTGTGGAGCAGTATTAGTATTAGCAGGTATCATATCTAATGAAAGTTTAATTATCCTTTTGCTATTTATTTTGCCCACTTTTCCTGTAAGTTAAATTACGGATGTGCATTTTGAGTAATTTCTTAGCTGCTGAATAGGTAAGATGGCGGCTACCGGTGTCATTCAGCTCTTTTCGGAGCCCGATTTCTTCTTGGGAAAGTGCAACACACTAAGATCTGGATTTGTACAGTAGTGTATTGCATTTTCACAAGAAGAAATCTAACGAATTACCCGAATGCACATGCCTAATTTAAATAAAAAATAAATAAATGAAGTGCTTGATCATATATCTGTCCCTAACTGGCTACAGTAAAGGAGATAAGATAAATAATACTCAAGGCTTTTAAAATGATGTGTACCTGGACTGCAAAACAATGCAAATTTTGAAAAAGATGGGGTTGATCACAAATTTGTTTTAGGCGGATAACAGTTTCTAAAAGTTGGCCAATATTGTCAGTGTATTTCCAGTGTTGACTAACAACATAATGGTTCTCTGTAAATACACCTCAGGCACAAACACAAAATGGTTACTCTTATTATTTTGAAATTCAAAAATTAAATGGCCAGAATTAATGGAAAACAAAATGGCAGTTTTGTGGGTCTAGAGGTTACATTATAGGTTAAAAGGCCTGTATATGACTGAACCCTATTATACAAATATATGCATATGTCTTTTTAAGAGATTTGAACAAAGACAGTATCGCTATAGTGGACATGTATTTTGGGGCATCAATTTTGCTCATTTTTATTAGTGTAAATGTTTATTATTATAATTGTTTTTTTTTGTTTTTTTTTTACTTTAATTGATTGAGCAGATAGTGTTTGAATCTTGTTTGGTGATGTTGCTTAAAGGGACATGTAACCCAATTTTTTTAATTTCATGATTCAGCGAGAGCATGTGATTTGAAACAACTTTCCAATTTAATTATATTATCTAATTTGTTTTGTTTTCTTGCTATCCTTTGTTGCAAAGGAAACCTAGACTTGAGAGCTGCTAATTGGTTGCTGCACATATATGCCTCATGTTATTGGCTCATCCAATGTATTACTGCTTTTTCAACAGAGCATAACAAGGGATGAAGCAAAATAGATAAAAGAAGTATGTTGGAAATTTGCTTGAAATTGTATTCTCTGCTTGAATTATGAAAAAAAAAAGGTTTGGTTTGATATCCTTTTAAGATCATAGAATATGGCGGGGATAATGCTAGTGGGTTTTGAGCATGCACAAATAGTTTGGAAAGTGTTGCCTGGGGGTTTATCAAGAGTGATCAGTTAAACAGGACTGGGACATGTCAAGTACAGGGCCGTTTTTTTTACTGAACCAATAATGGTTGCTATCTTTATTGTAAAAGCAGGAATGTAAAGCTTAGGATCCGGCCCATTTTAGGTTCAGCACCTTGGATAGCGCTTGCCTATTGGTGGCTACATTTTTTAACCAAAAATGGGCTGGCTCCTAAGATTTACATTTCTGCTTGTTAAAGGGACACTGAACCCAAATGTTTTCTTTTGTGATTCAGATAGAGCATGCAATTTTAAGCAACTTTCTAATTTACTCCTATTAGCACATGTTCTTCATTCTCTTTACATCTTTATTTGAAAAGCAAGAATGTAAGTTTAGATGCCGGCCCATTTTGGTGAACAACCTGGATTGTTCTTGCTGATTGGTGGATACATTCACCCACCAATAAACACGTGCTGTCCAAGGTTCTGGATAGGAGTAAATTAGAAAGTTGCTTAAAATTGCATGTTCTATCTGAATCACAAAAGAAAAAAAAAATGGGTTCAGTGTCCCTTTAAATAAAGATAGTAAGAGAACGAAGAAAAATTGATATTAGGAGTAAATTAGAAAAATGCTTAAAATTGCATGCTCTATCTGAGTCATTAAAGAAAAATTTTGGGTTGAGTGTCCCTTTAACTGCTGATAATTATCAAAGAATAAATTGTGACAGCCACATAAATGACAGTTTTAAATGCTTTTCAAAAGATTTATTTTTAAATGTAATATTTTGTAGTGCAGCAATTAACATCTAATGTGTATACATAAAAAATAATTATGAAATGTCCTTTAAATGAATCTGTTAGTGATTATGTTAATCTGTTCTCATAAACTGCAGTTTATATTCTGAATTTCTATACAAATTTATCTTATTATAAAACTATCACAGCAATATGATAAATGGAAGGTTAGAATATATGGTTTTGCCTGATGCAACCGTACTG
Organism: Bombina bombina; assembly: GCF_027579735.1. Taxonomy (NCBI): domain Eukaryota; kingdom Metazoa; phylum Chordata; class Amphibia; order Anura; family Bombinatoridae; genus Bombina; species Bombina bombina. The sequence continues at coordinate 925,037,486 of NC_069502.1, forward strand.
TTGTGTGACCAAAAAAAGGCTTGAAAACTGTTTTGTTAAAGTAAGCAAATGTTCCTCTCGTTGTCAACAATTTATGTATTACCTGCAAGGAGCAAAGATGTGTGACTATGTTATCTTTATATTCAATAGGTTTTAAAGGGATACTAAACCTAAATCTTTACTTCAATCATTCAGATAGAGAATGCAATTGTAAGCAACTTTCTAATTTACTCCTATTATCAATTTTTCTTCGTTCTCTTGCTATCTTTATTTAAAAAGCAAGCATGTAAGCTGAGTAGCTGGCCCATTTTTGGTTCAGAACCTGGGTTACACTTGCTTATTGGTGGCTAAATGTAGCGACCAATAAGCAAGCGCTATCTAGGGTGCTGAACCTAAAATGGTCCAGCTTCTAATTACTGCTTTTAAAAATAAAGATCGCAAGAAAACGAAGAAAAATTTATAATAGGTGTAAATTAGAAAGTTGCTTAAAATTGCATGCTCTATCTCAATCAAAAAAAAAATTGGGTTTAGTGTCCCTTTAATTAAATTGTGGCTTTTGTTGCTAATTATGCTGCATCTTTGTTCCTAACGATAATATTCTGATGCTTTTCTGATACATTCAGTGATTTTGTTTGTAATAAATATTCAGCCTTTTTAGTTCAAATAAGTCTTAAAGTTAAATGGACAATAAAGTCAAAATTAAACTTAAACTGATTGGATAGAGCATGAAACTTTAACTGTCCAATTTACTTGTATTAATAATTTTGCTTAGTTCTCTTGGTATTCTTTGTTAAACAGTATTCCTAGGTGAGCTCAGGAGCGTGCACGTGCCTTGTTTGTTGCAATGTTATACATAGTTACGCTGCTGCTATAGACTGTTATAGACAGTCTAGGTTTAGACTTCAACAAAGAATACCAAGAGAACAATGCAAATTTGATTATAGAAGTTAATTGGAAAGTTGCTTAAAATTGCATGCTCTGTCTGAATCATGAAAGTTTAATTTTGATTTTACTGTCACTTTAATGTGATCATCTATTGACGGCTGCTTCGACCACAATAAAATTATTTGTATCAGCAAACGCTCACATTAAAAACTTCTGTTTCACACAATGCAGTTTTTCGTTTATTTCTATATCATTTAAAGGGATATGAAACCCCAAAAAATATTTTGTGATTCAGACAGAGCATACAATTTTTTTAAAAGGTTTCAAATTTACTTCTATTATCAAGTTTGCTTCGTTCCCATGATATTCTGTGTTGAAGAGATACCTAGGTATCTGGAGCACTACATGGTAGGAAATAGTGCTGCCATCTAGTGCTCTTGCAAATGGTTGACATTCTTGCAAAACTGTTGCCATATAGTGCTCATAAAATGTGCTGATGCCTAAGCATATGTCCCTGCTTTTCTACAAAGATACCAAGAGAATGAAGAAATATTACGGAATTTGGCGTCACTTTACAAATAAATGATAATAATAATAATATTGATAATAGAAGTAAATTAGAAGGTTGTTTAAAATTGCATGCTCTATCTGAATCATAAAAAAAAAAATAGGTTTCATATCCCTTTTAAAGGGATACTCAAGTTAAAATTAAACTTTCATGATTCAGACAGAGCATGGAATTTTAAACAACTTTCCAATTTACTTCCATTAACAAAATGTGCAGTCTTTTTATGTTTTTTTGACTTTTTGAGTCACCAGCTCCTACTGAGCATGTGCAAGAATTCACAGAATAAATATATATGCATTCGTTATTGACTAATAACTGTCACATGGTACGTGTATGCATTTGTGATTGGCTGATAGCTGTCACATGGTACAGGAGGAGTGGAAATAGACATAACTTTTAAAATTGTCAGAAAAAAAATCTGCTACTCATTTGAAGTTCAGACTAAGTTCTATTGCATTGTTTTGTTATCTTGCATTTGGGACAGTCTACATCAGAATTTTTATTGTTTAAAAAGATAGATAATCCCTTTATTACCCATTCCCTAATTTTACACAACCAACACAGTTTAATAAATACACTTTTTACCTCTGTGATTACCTTGTATATAAGCCTCTGCAAACTGCCCCCTTATTTCAGTTCTTTTGACAGACATCCAATTTAGCCAATCAGAGCTGGCTCACCTCAACTCCACGTGCATGAGCACAGTGTTATCTATATAACACACATGAACTAACACCCTCTAGTGGTGAAAAACTGTCAAAATGCCCTGAGAGAAGAGGCGGCCTTCAAGGGCTTAGAAATTATCATATCAACCGCCTAGGTTTAGCTTTCAACTAAGAATACCAAGAGAACAAAGCAAAATTGGTGATAAAAGTAAATTGGAAAATTGTTTAAAATTGCATTCTCTCACACTCACCGACCCCGAACGCTCAATTCCTCACCTATTAAACGAATTTAATTCCTTCAAATCCCTGTCCAATTTCGCAATAAACATGTCCAAATCAGAAATATTAAACATAAATATGTCAGGCCCCTCACTACTAGCCACACAAGAGATTTCCCCGTTCACCTGGTGCACTCATTCATTGAAATACTTGGGAGTACATTTGACCTCCTCACAAGAAGATATCTTCCACCTTAACTATATACCTGCTAAACACAATATAATACGTGATCTCTCATCGTGGGGATCTAAAAAGCTATCATGGTTAGGCCGTATCGACACGATTAAAATGAATATATTCCCACGTATCTTATACCTACTTCAGACCTTACCAATACCCCTTCCCAAAACATACCTCCCGTCCCTCCAGAAAGCATTCAGCGACTTCATTTGGCGCCGTAGACCGCCCAGAATTAGTAAACAAACAATGCAAACTTCAAAAACACAAGGAGGCCTGGGAGTTCCAAACCTAGCAGCTTATCGCCAAGCTATCTTTCTGCAACGCCTAGTGGATTGGAACATCCATTTCAACCATAAAAGATGGGTACCACTAGAACACTTAATAATGAATAAGCCGCACCTGGGAAGGTTATGTTGGAGCAGCCCACATCTATTCAAATTAATTAGAACAGACAACCCAATGATACAGGAGACCCTTAAGGTTTGGGAACATACAATTAACACAACACACTACATCTCCTCCATACCCTCACCCATGACATCCCTAATTGAAAACGGGGAATTCACGGTAAGGCCCTTCACCACACTATCCACCACAACAACTCTGAACAGAGACCTCGCAGTATATACACTAACTGAAAATGAATCCTTACTATCACAAAATGAATTAGTAAAAAAGGGACTAAACTGTTTCGCTGACTGGTTCACTTACAGACAGACTGCCCACTTTATCACCACACACCCAGAATACGGGAACATGGTCAGACCTCTAACCTCCTTTGAATCCCTGTGCACTCGCTCTCCTCCCCTGAGACATACATTGTCCATCATCTATAAGATCTTAACTCACACACCCCCAGGGCAAATTCCCCCCTATATAGAAAGCTGGGAAAGAGATCTAGGTGTCATTATACTACCCCAAACAAGTAAACTGATATTCCAAGCTACAAAGAAATCTTCAATCTCATCCTCCATTCTGGAGGTCAATTTTAAACTTCTGCACAGGTGGTATCTCACTCCGAAAAAACTACACCGCCTTTTTAGATCTCAAAGCAATAGATGCTGGCGATGCGGCCATGTAAATAGTGACACTGCCCATATGTGGTGGTGGTGCAATAGTATTCAAAACTTGTGGAGGAAAGTCATCTCCGAGATAGAAATTATACTGGATACCCAATTGCCACTTGACCCCCTGATATGGCTTCTGCACAAACCCCCCTCCACTCTCAAATATAAACCATACATACACTTGTTTAAAATTATGACTAACGGAATCAAAGTCTTGATAGCCAAAAATTGGAGAAGTAGAGAAATTCCATCAGTTACCATGTGGGTTAAAAAAGTTTCAGAACTTATAAAATTAGAGGAGTATTACTTCCTTAAAAATGATAAAATGGACTCTTACGCAGAGTTCTCTCATTTGTGGACCACCTACGTCCAAAATGAACGCAAGTAAATCGAGTCAAACTACTAAGTCTAAAATACAGTCACAAGCGTAACATACAAAATCATAACTTACTGGTAATGGGAATTCATACAATTCGATATCAACTACACAAACATCTGGGGCATGGGCGGACCGGGAGCCCTCACTCTTTTCTTCCTACTTATTATATGTTCTCCTCCTTTTTTCTTTTTCTTTTTCTTTCTCTTTCTCTCTTTTATTTTATCCTTCCTCCTTTCCTTCCCCTCTCCTTCCTTGACTAATCATTTCACTATATATGTGAATAAATATCATATCAGTCTTATATACTATTCATAAAACCCACAGTTGACATTGTAAATGGAAAACTGGAGCTGCGCCTCCACCCCCTTGTATCTTTATTTTATATGCACAATAAAAACTGTTTAAAAAAAATAAAAAAAAAAAAATAAAAAATAAAATTGCATTCTCTATCTGAATCATGAAAGTTTATTTTGGACTAGACTGTCCCTTTAAGGTATATTTGAGTGCAAAATATAAAAGCTCTAAAAGTTCATACCAGGTTTTCAAAAGCGCTAAAAAAGAATGGATTACGGGTGACCACAAAATGTATCCAATGACTTGTCTATCGCTTGACTATCGCTTTGTGCTAGCCATTGGAAATATAAGCCATATTATTTTATTCTAATAAGGGATATAAAAGTGCAAAAAAAAAAAAAGTACTATAAT